>NC_142801.1:67353196-67487650 GCF_049724085.1 Artemia sp. Qi Xiang Cuo | reverse complement strand
TATTTCAATAAAAGTTGCGTTGGGATATAGTGGAATTGTTTGTGGAACCTCCCATCCATATATATATATATATATATATATATATATATATATATATATATATATATATATATATATATATATATATATATATATATATATATATATATATATATATATATATATATATATATATATATATATATATATATATATATATATATATATATATATATATATATATATATATATATATATATATATATATATATATATATATATATATATATATATATATATATATATATATATATATATATATATATATATATATATATATATATATATATATATATATATATATATATATATATATATATATATATATATATATATGTGGCTATTCCTTAGTGGCTATTCCACAGAGAGATTCGTAAAAACACATATTTAGAGAGACACATATTTAGATTCGTTACACATATTTATAAGTAGTAGGCTAAATATGTCACTGAGTTATATATTTCTGTATATAACTTATACAGGCCTGGTCAGTGAGTTAAACATATCTAAAATTATTAGGATAAACATGTCACTCGTTCATATGTTTTTGTATATAAATTATACAAGCCTATTCTGTGCGTTGCACATATTTCTAAGTAGCATGATAAATATATCATTCAGTTATAGATTTTTGTATATAACTAATATAGTCCTTGTCAGTGAATTATACATAACTATAAGTAGTAGGCTAAATATGTCACTGAATTATATATTTCTGTATATAACTTATATAGGCCCTGTCAGTGAGTTATGTATATTTATAAGTAGTAGGTTAAATATGTCACCGAGTTATATATTTCTGTATATAACTTATATGCCTAGTCAGTGAGTTACACATATTTATAAGTAGTAGGCTAAATATGTCACTCAGTTATATATTTCTGTATATAACTTATATAGGCCTAGTCAGTGAGTTACACATATTTATAAGTAGTAGGCTAAATATGTCACTCAGTTATATATTTCTGTATATAACTTAGATAGGCCTAGTCAGTGAGTTACACATATTTATAAGTAGTAGGCTAAATATGTGACTGAGTTAGATATTTCTGTATATAACTTATATAGGCCTAGTCAGTGAGTTACAAATATTTTAAGTAGTAGGCTAAATATGTGACTTAGTTATATATTTCTGTATATAACTTAGATAAGCCTAGTCAGTGAGTTACACATATTTATAAGTAGTAGGCTAAATATGTCACTGAGTTATATATTTCTGTATACAACTTATATAGGCCTAGTCAGTGAGTTCCATATATTTATAAGTAGTAGGCTAAATATGTCACTGAGTTATATATTTCTGTATATAACTTATACCGGCCTAGTCAGTGAGTTACACATATTTATAAGTAGTAGGCTAAATTTGTCACTGAGTTATATATTTCTGTATATAACTTATATAGGCCTAGTCAGTGAGTTACAAATATTTATAAGTAGTAGGTTAAATATGTCACTGAGTTATATATTTCTGTATATAACTTATATAGGCCTAGTCAGTGAGTTATGTATATTTATAAGTAGTAGGCTAAATATGTCACTTACTTATGACCTTTGCAAAACAATAGCATCCCATTTAAATGGCCTCCCTTAGGCCATTTGGCACGTCCTTAGGTGGTAATAGGGGACCGCTCTACAGATTTGGCAGGTGCCTCCCTGGCAGGGACGGCCACAGGAGGGACCTTGTCCAAGGAAGTTCATAATAGAATCTTGGGCACCCTTGCCCGGGGTCATAAATACAGGCGGAGGAGGAAGAAGGCCCCTCAAATGTACACTCAAAAGGGCCCACTGGTTTGTCCACAAGTTCCATGAGTTACAAACCTTCTCCCAGTAATGGGTTAAATTGTATGGTGATGCAGAACACCATCGCGGGAGGATCCTCTATAGGAGGACAACTTCGGCAGGGCGTAAAATCCAGATCTATGGGCAATGGCCTCTGCAAAGAGCTTCCCCAACCCTTTCGGAGTACCTGCAAGACTGAGGACCTTACGGTAAACTCTATCCCCACTTGAGAAGTGGCACCCCTCGAGGACATTATAGCCTAGTAAACGACACAGCATTCGCACGGGATTCTGACTAATGGACAATTCTTCTAGGATTGGTATGTTTTGATGGGCGTCTTTCGGCTGAATAATCTTTCCCTAGCTAATTTATCTACTATGGGCTGCCTCCCCATAGTAGCATAATATTTATAGACATGAATATATAATGGTACGGAAGTAATAGGTTTGAGATTGTCTGTGCAGAATATCAAATCTTGTTGATAGAAGAGAATGACCAAGCGCAGAAAACCATGTTGTGACCAAGATGGACCCAGGATTGCACTAAACCTCCATTCACGGAGGTCCCAGGAACTACTTTCTGTCCGATTCTAAGCCAGATTAAGCACTTCGGTGTAGACTTGAGAAGATATGTGATCCCCATCCTGCACTGGTATCCGGGATCATTGCTTTTCCTGAGGCAAAAAAAAATTCATTGATTTAAACAACATAAAAATTGTAACTTGGAATGTTAAGACATTAAAAAATGACTATCGTATCGACATTTTGACTGACGAATTCAGACGATTCGAACTGGATTTATTAGGAGTTTCAGAAACTCATATCCCAGGGGTAAGAAGCATGAAATTAGACGATATAGAATTTGTTTACTCAGGCAGGAAGGATGGGGAAATAGACAGGGAGTAGGGCTCATGATGAATAAGGAAGCTGCTAAGTCTTGTTTAGGCTGGGAAGGTATTAATAATAGAATACTAATTGCTCATTTTATTACTAGAAAGTTCAGGGTATCAGTTGTAGTAGTATACGCCCCTGTAGAACCGACTGATGGAGATACTAGTGACTCAGATGAATTTTACTTACAGTTACAGGAGCAAATAGACAAGGTCCCAGGTAGAAATATGATGTTATGACTGGGAGATTTTAACGCCCAGGTTGGTAGAAATAAGGATAGATGGTATCCCAGCTCAGGTAAATTTGGTGTAGGAAAAGAAAAGAGTAATGGTTACAGACTATTGCAATTTTGTTGGTATAACAATCTAGTTATAACCAATACGGTGTTTGGTCATAAAATGGCTTATAAGTTAACATGATCTTCACGTGACGGTAAGACATCAATCATTATTGATTATGTTATTGTAAACCGAAGACTGGCAGGATAAATACAAGATACTAGGGTATATAGGAGGGCATTTATTGATGTTAAAAGTAAAGATCACCATCTAGTAGTGTCAAGGGTTAATTTAAAGCTGAAATATCGGAAGGGTAATTTCCTCCCGAGAAGTTATGATGTTAGTAGACTCCAGAATGAGAATTTGAGAGAAACTTTCCAGGAACAGTTGAATACTAAACTTGAGAGTTTAAAATTTGATAATGTGGAGGATGGTTGGAATAATTTTAGAAAAATAATTTTTGAAGTTGCGGAAGGTGTATTAGGGAAGAAAGCTAGAAGTGCAGCTAAGAATATTAGTAAAAAAGCTTTATGTTTAATAGAAAGGAGAAAGGACTTGTACAAGAATTATCTGAGTGATAGATCGCATGAAAACAAAAGAAATGTATAGAAAGTGGAGAAAGCATTGAAATATGAACTAAGGAGGTGTGAAGTGGAGGCCATGGATAATATTGCCAAGGATTTAGAAGATGCAGCTAGACGGCATAATAGTAAAATATTGTACTGGCACGTTAACAAATTGAGAGGTAGTAGTCAATCCGGACTTGTCCCAGTTAAAGATAGGAATGGGGTGGCAATTAGCAATAAGGAAAAAGCTAAAGCGAGATGGGCCGAACATTTTGAGAACTTGCTTAACCAAGATAGAGTTGCAGGAAAAAATATAGAGGAAAATGAAAAAGTTTGTGATACCTTGGATGTGAAGGAAGATTTGTTTTGTGAGGAGGAATTAGCAACAGTACTAAAATGATTAAAGAATAATAAGGCTCCAGGTGCTGATAAGGTAGTAAATGAGTTTCTTAAATATGGTGGCTCTGAGGTTAGAAATAAGTTATTGAAGATTATGAATATGATTTTTGAAAAAGGGGAAGTACCTAACGATTTTAGGAAAACCTTGAATAAGCCACTTTATAAGAAAGGTGATAAAAGTGAGTGTGGTAATTATCGAGGCATTAGTCTGGTCTCTGTAGGTAGCAAATTGTTTAGTAATATGATACTTTTTAGACTGAGAGATGCCGTAGACAAAGTTTTAAGAGAAGAGCAGTGCGGTTTTAGAAAAGGTAGAGGATGTGTTGACCAAATTTTCACCCTTAGGCTAATAATTGAGAATTGCCTAAGTTTTCAAACACCTTTGGTCCTCAGTTTTATAGATTATGATCAAGCGTTCGATTCTGGTGATAGAAGAGCTTTAGCAAAGCTTTTATCCTTGTATAGTATACCAGAAAAATACATTAAAGTGATTAGTGCTATGTACGAGAATAACACCGCTGCTGTTAAGGTAGGAAATGAGGTTCGCAGCTGGTGTTGTATTAAATCAGGAGTTAAGCAGGGTTGTGTTTTATCTCCCTTTATATGGATTATTTTGATGGACTTTGTTTTAAGGAGCACAGGAAAGGCAATGGGAGACCACGGAATCAAATGGGGAGGAAAAAGTCTCCTGGACTTGGATTATGCTGATGATTAAAGCATCCTAGATGAAAGTGTGAGCAACATGAATGAAGTTTTAGAGATTTTGCGAGTTCAGGGTGCTAGTATTGGTTTGAAAATTAATGTTAGGAAGACTAAGTCACTAAGGCTAGGAATAAGTGAAAATGAAAAGGTGACGTTGGGTAATGAAAAGATTGATCAGGTGGGCAGTTTCACTTACCTTGGTAGTATTATTAGTAAAGATGGTGGGAGCAGTGAATATGTTAAAAATAGAATAGCCAAGTCTCAGGTTTTTTTTTTCACAGTTAAAAAAAGTCTGGAAGAATAGGAAGATAAGTCTGCAAACCAAGATTAGAATCTTAGAAGCTACAGTGATGACATTGGTCAAATATGGCTCTGAAGCATGGACGTTCCGAAAAGCGGATGAAGATTTGTTAGATTTTTTCCAGAGAAATTGCTTAGGGATTGTTCTGGGTAACCGGCTGATTGACCGTATTTCAAACAATAGGCTATACGGAAAATGTGGTTCAATACCGCTTTCTAGGCCTATAATGAAAGAATGGGTGAGGGGGTTAGGACAGGGTGTGCGGATGAAGGATAACCGATTGCCGAAGATTGTTCTTTCCGACCAACCCTCTAGGGCTAAAAGGACAGCAGGTCGTCCCCGTCTGAGGTGGGAGGACGTCATAAAGAAAGATTTACAGGACATGGGAACTTCGTGGGCGGGTGTAAACAGGGAGGCTTTGAACAGATTGGGGTGGAGGAGGAGTGTGCGTAGCTGTGTTGGCCTCAGGCGGCTTGGTGCAGCGATGAGTTGTTAGCGCTAGTAGTAGTAGTAGTATATATATATATATATATATATATATATATATATATATATATATATATATATATATATATATATATATATATATATATGTATGTATATATATATATATATATATATATATATATATATATACATATATATATATATATATATATATATATATATATATATATATATATATATATATATATATATATATATATATATATATATATATATATATATATATATATATATATATATATATATATATATATATATATATATATATATATATATATATATATATGTGTGTGTGTGTGTGTGTGTGTGTGTGTGTGTGTGTGTGTGTGTGTGTGTGTGTGTGTGTGTGTGTGTGTGTGTGTGTGTGTGTGTGTGTGTGTGTGTGTGTGTGTGTGTGTGTGTGTGTGTGTGTGTGTGTGTGTGTGTGTGTGTGTGTGTGTGTGTGTGTGTGTGTGTGTGTGTGTGTGTGTGTGTGTGTGTGTGTGTGTGTGTGTGTGTGTGTATATATACGTGCATATACTGACAGCTACTACTGCTACTGAAGCTAAGGCTACTACTATTAACTGCACTCCTACTGCTACTACTATTTTTACTGCTGTTACTACTACAACTAATAAAGCGAAAATTTTTGCCAATATTGTAACTGTATTGGAATAAATAAAAACACAGTATGCCCATATAGGTTGTCAAGAGAACGTATCAGCAATGCTTCAGGGCTGGTTGATGGTATTAAATTAAAAATAAATTTCATCGTGTGTTGAAGAGGATGTTGAAAAAAAGGTGCTATTTGCATACTGCTACTAATGCTACTACAACTATTGCCCCGCATAATTACTAAATTTGTCAATCATACTGAAAATATTGATATCTAAAAACGTTGCCTGGATATTTGTTATCGAAAACGAAGGGCGTGGGGGAGGAGGGTTCTCTCAAATCACTCTGACTCTTAAAAAGGATACTAACTTTCAATTTAAAATCATGCGAGACCCATCGGAATTTAATACGATCACTCATTCCATAAAAACCTTATATGCACCTGGGGCATAACTTAAGGCCCTTGCCTCAGGGCTCTGGGGGGTTGTGGCAACCCTGGAAGCGTTGTTATAAGCTCTTTGGACTATTTTAAACAAAATTGTCATCGCAAAGTTTCAATCAGATGCATTTGGTGGAAAGAGGGGTAGTTGGGTGGGGGGTGCTACTTGACCTCCATCACTATTGACTCTTAAGAGGGAACTAGAACTTCCAATTTCAACCAAATGAGCTACCTCTAAAGATTATACAACCATCCCTTCCATAAGAACCTTAAATGCCCCAGGGGCATAATTCTCAATCCTCCTCCTCAGGCTCTGGTGATTTGTATCAACCTCAAAAGCCTTTTTAGATGAAATTTGGACTATTTTGAATATAACGACTGTCTCAAAATATCTATTGGATACATCTCAGGAAAACACGACGTGTTTGTGCGTGTATGGGGGGGGGGTAGCTGTTTTCTGATCTCTTTGACCCTTAAAAAGGGCACTAGAACTTATGATTACCCATCCAATGAGTCCTCTCCAAAGCATATACGACAACCCTTTTTATAAGAACCTTATATTTCCCAAGGGCATAAATTACAACGCTTTCCCTGAGAGCTGTAGGGGGGGGGGCGTGTCTTCATCGCAGACATAATTTCCGAAACCTTCAACTACAATGGATAGAATTGTTATCTCCAAATTTTGATTGGAGGTGGTAAAGCAAATGCTGAGCGCAAAGGGGGAGGGGGGAACTGTTTGCTCTCAAATCACTTTGACTCTTAAAAAGGGCACTATAACTTCCAATTTAAAATCAAATAAGCCCTATCTGATGTTTGTACGACCGCCAGTTCAATAAAAATCCTATACGCCCTCCTAAAATAACTTACAATCCTATCCCCAGGGCGCTGGGGGGTTGTGTCATCCCTAGAGAAAGTATTATATGTTCTTTGGACTGTTTTGAAAAACATTGCTATCTCATAATTTCAATCTGATGCGTTTGGTGAAAAAAGTGGCTGTGGAAGAAGAGGGGGTATATGAAAGGGGCTGTCCCCTCCTCAACGCCTTGCTCTTTACGCTAAAGTTTGACTTTCTCACAACTCTATTTTTTTTAAACAATAAAAAACTTTAGCGTAAAGAGCGAGGCATTGAGGAGGGGACAGCCCCTTTCATACACGGAATAATTTCTTTTCGTTTTAAGTTTTAATGTCGCTCCTTACTTTCAGTTAAAAAAAACTTGCTTTTTTTATCTTTTCTAACAAAGATATCTACTAAGCTTCAATCTTTTGGTTTTATTTTTTAAGTTTTTTGAATTGTTGTAATCCCTTGTTAAAATATATACAAAAAAGCTTCAAACTTTTTTTTCTTAAAGGTTTTTGAATTGTTGTAATCCCTTTTAATCCCTTATTAAAATGTACAGAAATGGTTGTCTGTTCTAAGGTATTTGATTATTGAAGCTAGTCCGATTTCTAACAACGTTAGTAGAAAGGGGGGTACCAGCCCAACGATTACAATACCCCATCGAATCCCGATCCGGACACTTTTTTTAAAGCTCCCACTATCACCACGTGATTTATGGTTTTCTCACTGAGAATGAAAAAACAATATTTTTTTCACTTGAAAAAATATGAGTTTTGTCACATTTATGTCTGTTTTCATGGATGGTTATGTGTGTTGTTCGATTTATTTGATGTTTTTCATGGATGGTTATGGATGATTTATGGTTTTTGTCAGTGAGAATTTGAATAATAGGAACTTTCTCACATTTATGTCTATTTTTATGGTTTTTGTCAGTGAGAATGGAAAAACAGGAACTTTCTCACATTTATGTCTGTTCGTTGTCAGTGAGAATGGACATGCTCGACGCGAATGTTATGAGTTTCCAGGAAACAGTTAGATCACGTGTTTCCTTCTCAGCCAATCAGCGAGTCGGTTACATCCCCCTTCTCAGCCAATCAGAGGGTTTGTTACATATTAGCGTCGGAGGGAATTTAAGGAACGGGTTTTTTGCTAGAGCTTTATTAGTCTGTGAATAGAACTCAAAGGAGTGACAAGAAGAGTTTGACTTTACTCATTTGGATACATATTTGTGTGTTGATGATGAGTGTAATGTTTACCCTATTAGAAGTTGATAGTGGAGTTGATAATAATAGTACAAGAGCACCAAGCACTGCGGTGGAAATCCACGAAAGGATCACGGCTTTGTCTGGAATTGGATGCAGTATATGCAAGATATGTGATATCCTTGAGCACATTTAAAATGGAGGATCAATTATGTTTTGCCGCTAAAGTTGATATAGCACATGTGAATAGACTTCAATGTGCTTTAAGTGCATTGGTGAAACATATTGAAAACAATAAACAGTATCGCTAAATGCACATGCTCTCTTTTACTGAACTTGTTGTAATTATTCTCTAAAAATGTTTCGAAATCGAAAATGTTTTCTTTCTTTTCTTGTTAGGCTATAGAGCTAACGAATCAGGGTCAGTCTACAGTCAGCAGTCGGAGTAAAAGGTTTGAAAAATTAACAAATTTGAGAAAGTGAAAATTAGATCAAATCTAATGTTTATGGAAAAACATTTGATTTTGGATGACGATTTTCTCGAGTTATCTCTTAAACGCAGAATATTCTCTTGTCAGGGAACACTTGACAATATAATGAGGAGTGATTCTCCCCCATTGGGCTATTGTATGAAGCTTTTAAAATGTGATTCAAATGCTTATAGTCAATTTATTGATATATTAATTGGAACAAAGCAGAATCATATTGTGGATATACTTTTGAAAATATTGCAAATGGATTCAATGTAGATGGCTCTCCCCGTCATTCGAAAGAGGTAACGTTACAGAGCTACTCCTCTCCCCATTTCCCTCTCATTGAATTTATGGAGCGAAGATGATCAGTTTCGTTTTAGCTGTGAGTGAGTTGACATCGGAAACCGAAAAATGTTTTATATATGTCCATTGTGCATGTACACTCTTGGCAGTTGGACTCAATGTGAGAATTGTACAGTTATAGATGACTATAGCGAAAAGTGTAAATTATGTAATCCTTGTAAATTACATATAGGCTATGCAGTACAAATTAAAGGATGTAATTCATGTCTTAAAGAGGTGTGTGACTCTAATCCTAGAGGGTACCTGTGCTCCAATTGTCACTATGATAAATGTGATTAGTGGGAGAATATTTATCCCACTATGATTTGTAAGAATCTCAAACGTGATTTTAGTTTATTGTTACGAGATTGCTATCGTCGTGGATTTAAATTATTCTGGGAAGAGGAATCTGGTCTACGATTTAACTGTTGGGGTAACAAGACAATTCGGTTTCTACGTCATCGTTGTGATGTCACTACCTACTATGACAATAAACCAACTGATTTTTATTTGGCAGTTACCGAATGTGATTCACCATTTAAAAACATTGTATGTGATATTGCTTCAAATAGACAGATTGAAACTCGTGAATTTCATAATATGAATGCAAATAGTATCATTGACTATACAAAGAGATATGACAAGAGTGAAGTTACATTGTACTGTAGAAAATGTGACCCTGACTTTGCAGTCAATCAAGATCAATATACGGTGAATCCAAATGATTTACCAGCATTAGTGGTTCACGACAGTTGCCTATACATTGAAGATGAAGAAATCTAAAGTGAAGATTTAAAGACATTGTTTTATATATATGCATTTTATTAATAAGCAAATTCACAAACATTTTTAAAGCACTTTACTCTTAGGGCACTGAAATCAATACTATATAGGTCTGAGAGGGTATTTTCCACTAGAAAGTCATTCAGACGTGGATTGTCAACATACATGTGGAGAAAATGCTTGTAAGTATAGCCGCGACATCGGAACACAAAATATAGTAGTGCATGGAAGCCGCAGCTTTTAGTCGTTAGATCCTGAACCCTCTTCCGATTTTGAATAATAGTTTTCCCACTGCTATCAATATAGTTGCTGATGTGAGGTGTGTAGAATGTGTAGGGTAGACCAAGAGGATCAAAAAATTCAATCGTCTTCATTGTTTGAAAGATGCAAAGCCAATGACCCGTCAACACAGTCAATAGACTGCTATTAACAATAATCAATGTATTGTTAACACTTTGAATTTTTCCAAGAAAGTCCGAGGGCAGACAATAGGATTTGTACTGGGACATGTAGGGGTCCATATTAAATACATTGATTATTTGACTGGTGTTCATTGCGCTAGGTCTAGTGGAACACTGCCGTCGGGCGTGATTTCCCAATAGGTTTCATATTGATTTAGTGAGATTAGTGCAATACTCTCAGCCAATGGGTCGGCAAATGTACACTATAAACGCACAGTCCCCGTACGTACTATGCTCATATCCTGTGTACCTGACAAATCCAAGACAATGATACCATGTGTTTTAGCAAACATATCTTCGGTTATACCATTTTCAAATAGTTGAGAGTCATGATCTAGGGTTTGCATGGTCAACTCGTACAATGTTCTATAGGATTTATCAAAAGATAGATTGTAGAGTGGGATGCCGTTTACTTTGCACACAAGAGATGAAAGTCCAAACATCTCGAATTTATGTGGGCATTCAGTCCATGATCCTATTGCACTGTCGCTTTTTACAAATGCCAAAGCCAGTTTTGACGGAATTTCACCATTGATAAAGGATGAATCGGTGAAGGTGCGTGAGCCCATTGCAATATGACGTTGATTGGTGATTGTATGAGGAACAAGTAGTTTAATATTTTTTCCATTGGCTCTCAGTTTTTCCACGGCCAAAGCAACAGAACTCATGACCTGTTGTTTGCATACATGAAGTATTGCCGAATTGAGAGAGAGATTTGCATCAGGATTGGCAGTAAGTTCTTTTCTCAGTAAGAAATTTAAGGGTTCAAGCGTCAATTTTCTATACATTTTAATATTGGTTGGCAGCCATTAGAGTATATTAAAACTATCATGATATATTCTTCCAACTAGATGTAATTCCCTAGTTGTAGCATTTTTAAGTACGTCTGTACTATTTGTATCAGTAATATATTCATATCCTATGGAGGTGCCTCTCAATTCCTTGCATGACTTGGATGTCATCAGCATGAATTGCATATAGCTTGTATAATTTGAGCGATTGTTGCTTGTGCTCACCAGCGTGCCATTGATGTAGACACTAATTTGACGAAATAAATTATGTAATATACAATTTTCATAGGATATTCCATCGCCCCAAATTGGCATTGTATTATCTGATTTCCGGACTTTCATTTTCAAATCTATAAATGTTGAAGACATGTCCATAAAGTAGTCTTCATTTGAATAAATTTGAAAGTGGATATTATCGGAGAGGGGTTGTTGTGGATAAAATTGTTCATAGTATCCATGCTTGACACTCACATCAACATTTTCAGCATTGAATAGATTCAATGAGGTGGTGATTCAAGGTTGAGAATCCTTATTTGGTAGATAGGACATTTTAGGAGAAGAAATCTAGTTTCGATCTAACAATTTTCTTCCTGGGACTTCTTCTTCTGTTTATAGCACGTGTCGGCCTTTTCATTCTTTTCTTTGACAAGATGGATGATGTCTTTTGTTTCCGACCTGAGTGGAGACTGATGAATGATGCATTGTTTCTTGACGTTTTTAAGCCTTTACCATTTTGTTTTAATCTCTCGCCAAGGGTTCGCGCACTGGACCTAAGATTTTTCGTAGCACTTTTTTTAAAATCCTTGCCAGAGCCCCACGAGTAGAGTGTCGAGGCTGCACAATCTGTCGCAGCCGGTACAAGATATTTTCTAGCCAGTGGTAGCAAAGAGCGAAACAGCTTAGCAAACCAACTGCCAAGACCGTAGCCAGACATTGACGAGCGACCTTTGTAGAAGTCCATTCCATTGCCCTTTTGTCTTTGGCCAAGAGTATTAACATAGCAGTCAATATCAGGACAAGTGAATACCACTTTTTTATTAGACATCTTGCTTTTGAACGATGGGTCGAAAATGGCATGTAATCACAGCCAAACCTTTTGAAATTGCTATGGGATCACCCAATTCAGTTCTTAGTGCTAACTGACAGAGTTCCAAATAGGAAGTGTTTACGGGAATATACTGAAGATGCTTTATATTGTAGTGGTGAATATGTTCTTGATTGGTTTTTCGTTCAAGAACTCGTAGGAGGAGAACAATTGAATTACCAACCCGAGATGTTTCCACAAATGAAGCGTAGAGAAATATACAAGTGTCTGTGGAGAAGGCAGGCGGGTAGTCAGCAAAAATGAAATTAGTGTTTCCGGCACTTTTACCATTCATTATATTGAGCTTAAAGCCAAGAACGTCCTTTAGATTATCATTGAAAATAACCTTTTCACTGGCAATGGGTAAACTAATGTAGATCTGGCCCTCCTCCTTCGAATAGTTGAAATGAAAAGCTCCCTTTTTACGAGCGGAAATTCTTTTATAAATGGAACGAAATAAATCCTTCATACAGGTGAGGTTCTCGAATAGTAATCCAATGTATGAATAATTCATTCAATTGATTTTTTTATTTTGTTGTTGATCACCTGCTGGTGGCGGTGGACAATCATAGGGTCTTATTTTTATATCATATTTACGATCTTTTCTCAGGATGTTGTAGGTATTTTTGAGAATACAGTTGACAAGAGCCACTTCATACCTTATGTTTTCATCGAATCTGATGGCGGAGGAGAGTTTCGTCCAAAAATTACTTGTTCTATTCAAGTCATTGTCTAGAGGATCGGAAATATTAGACATAAACGTCACATAGGAATCATTGGGCATTGTTAATATCTTCAACACTGACCCAAGAATCAAAATCTGAGTTGTATCCTAGCCAGCGAACAAACAACTGTCTCTTGCAATGACGTGTACGACTCTTTAATATCTTTTCAATTTGATAAATTTCACGTGTTTCTAACTTTTTGCAGTTCATATTCATAGCAAACGCCAAGAATTACATCATCTTTTATATCTAACAATCGATAGTTTGTAATTTCAATTTCTAGAATTTTAAAAACTCTAAAAGGTTAAGTACTCTATATATAAGCCCCTTTTTCACAAAGATTTGTTGTTCTATTAATTCGAAAAGCATCACCAACCTTGACTTTCTTCTTCACATTTTTTTCTCATTACCATTGGAGTATTGCTTTAGAAAAACATCAAATGTATTTTCTTTGTAGTAAACTCCTCGAGGGCGAGATTTGGACAGGGGTTCAGGAGGTTAATGATTGTATATCTGCATGATTTTATTCAAATACTGAATAACTTCAAGCGTGTTTTTCAGACTAAAATATCGTACAATTAGAATACGAATAGTTCATATTAATCGTTAAGCCACTGCAGCCATTATCGGACTGTGACTGTGATAAAGTGTTGTATTATATTTGAATAGAACCTTTTGAACATGGGGATTAACAAATTCACTGCCACGATCCGATTGAATTTTTCTATATGAATCCTGTTCTAGAATACTTTCAATGGCGCGAGCATCTTCAACACCCCTCTTTGACCGCAGTCGGATGGCATAGGCATAGCGACTAAAGACACTGATTGCCACCAGAGTATATTTGTAGGGCACATTGTGACGCTGTTGAATAGCGTCTAAAGTTAAAAGATCCGTTTGCATTATATGCAGAGGGAAAAAGGCTTTAGTTTGTCGATATTGTTTGCTGCGAAGCCTGTGATTTCGATGCAGTGTGTAACTCGGTTCATTCTCTAGATACTCTTTTGCATTTTTCAATGTGGTGCCGGAGACTTTGGAAAGAGCGGTGGGGGAACTTAAACTCCCCGCCTCACCAATATTTTCATAGACAGCTTTCAGAACTTCATCCATTTTGAACGTAAACACGTAGTGTAATGTCCACTCCCCTTTTGCACACTGGAGGACGAATCAATTCGTCATTGCTTTTGACTAGCAGCCACAGGTGTTGTAAAATCAGTGGCGTTGATAGTATTTTCAAATACTGAATCTTCTTTTTCTTTTTTAAATGGTGTTGTTGGTGTTCGTTCATGAATATATTCGCGTAGTTTCTTTAGAAATTTCCCATTGCCACTAAGAATATTGGGATAGTTCGATACACACAGAAGCATGATAAGATTATTTTCAAATGATAATAGTACCTTATTTTTATTTACAATATCACAAATTAAATCAACTAGATTATAACTTTTTCCCTGAATTGTAATTCGTTTCCCTGTGCTATCGACTTGAACTTGCTGTTCATCTGCAGTTTCCAACATGAGATAAGATAATACTCTTATACTCTGTTCTCGATAGGTGAGTGGCAATAGGTTTCCAATTTTTGATACAATTGAATTCAATTCCTTCTCCTTTGATGCTGCTGCAGAATCTTGAGATGTTTCCAGTTTAGAGGGATCAGTGGCGGCAGCGGCGGCGGCGGCGGCGACGGTGGGTCTCTCACGATAAGGTTTATGTTTGTCCACACGTCGCAATGCATCTTGAAGTAAAATCAGTTTTTTGTCATCGGCAATATTCTCATCACTAATGAATTTGCTTAGATTGTCTTCAAAATGTTCGACGGGCGAGAGGACAAGTTCAAATGGTGTCAATTTATAGGGTTTTGCCATTCTCTAGAGAAAACTGTTTACAAGTCCTGCAATTATTGGCAGTAAAAGCGTGAAAAACCTACCGCCTGCTTGAAGGAGCCGTTTTCTTTTAAAATTTTTTACCTTGTTTTTACAAGCCAAGGCGCGTACAGTGGAACGATGTTGCTTTGTCTGTTGTCTAAAACCATCTGGCAGTTGAACATTGCCCTCAGTTAAATTTAAACAAATTTCAGATATTAGATTAATGAAATCATTGTCAACCCCATGTTTGAGTATAGCCTTCCTAAGCAATGGTTTTAAAGTGCTTAAAACGCAAAATAAATGTCATTGTTCGTGTAGTTTCTTCTGTGTCATAATATCGACTAATAGTTTTTTTTACTATTCACCGGAAGATATACTGTATTATTTTTGTTGAAAATGTCTGTGACTACACGTAGATCCTCGGGCGTGCTCTGATTAAGATCTAGCAAAATGTAACCATAGGGCTTGCTAGTCACCTAAGTGTACACTGACAATCGACATTTAGGGGCGCCGGGGTATATCTGCTTATTGAGAGTTATGAGTCAGCTAGAATCACGAACAACTCGATAGATAATATAGACGGTGCAATTCAAAGCATGGGTTCACATACATTTTCTCTGATGAAACAGATTGTGTAGAACTAGGGTTATGGAAATGTGTTCATGGTGGGAGCGAACGGTGAACAGTTGTAGCATTTCCTGTGAGAACTGGGCAATGGATTCAGCCAAATCATCAATAATCAACCACGAGTTCGAGTCAATACTATTGAAAACATCAAGTCCCCGTATGAATTAAATTGGTATGGATGTGGCAATAGCTTTTATTTTATCATAGGACTCCTGCCAAATACTATAGCAATAGTAGATTTTTTTCGGCTTCTCCAAAAACATTTTATCGCAATTTTGAATTATTTTAGCAAAAAGTGTTTTTTTCCCCGACATTGAGGGACCACACAGAAGCTATCGGAAGGGTGTTTTAAATTGATGCATGCTGCTGTTGACAACAGTCGGACTACAAGTAACTGTAAACCATATGGTCCCAACTAAAAAGTAGTAGCAATAATTTTCCCCATAGATCTATCTATTCAAGAACAACAACAAAAAAAAAAACAATATTTCATGACAGCATTTATTTCGGCACTGCATGAAAACAAATATTTGTTAAACATGAACTGCACCGATAAAAATAACACTTGTTCAACAAGAACAGTTGACAAAATTTCATGGTCAACATGAAAACTCTATTTGTTCAACATGAACACGGCAATGATAACACTCTATAAAAAACACTTTTGTCCATCATCAGCACTTATTGTCTTTAAAAACACTTTTTGTCCATCATCAACACTTTTCTGTACAACAACATCTTTTAAAGCACTTATTGTATTTAAACACATTTCTGTACAAAAAAAAAACCTTTTCTATACAACAAAAAAAACAGAAAACACTTGAAAATCACGGAACTAGCACAGTTGAACATTACAGTGAATTTAAAGGTGGGATCCCCCCCCCCGGGGACCGTGGGGCCGAAGGCCGGCCAGCCGCGGGCGGGACCCCCCCCCCCTGGGCGGCCGCAGGAAGGGCCCCCATGCAGTTGATTGCGATAGTCTATGCATTCAACTCGGTCTGAAATACGGTAGTGACCATGAGGTAGGACACTCACACCATTCTTGAGCACATAGATTTTGTCGGATATACATGACATTGCATTCTTTTCCACTCTCACAGTATAATTTCTATACTGTAGAGAGCGAATTGCAAGCACTTGTGCTCTCGGCACTAGGCTACTTTCTACACAGTCTCTGTACACGCTCATGTTGAAATTGCTCTTTACAAAGTGTGTAGGCACCCCTTTACACGCCTTTTTTTCATCCCCACTATGAGTTTCAACGCAATAAACTTTGGGGCCCGGGAACACCCCCCTGGATATCAAATCACTCCCCGTCTCTGATTTTAACATTAATAGTTGGTTGGGGCCTTGACGTTTCACCAACTAGGGGTAGAGTGATGGATTCCAGTTGGTGAAATCCATCCGTGAGCTGATGTGCACCCCATTTTGCAAATCACCCAATAAATCTTCAGTCCCATTTACCTTTAGCAGCAGAGAATCTTTAACCCCATCTTAAACTTGAGCCTCCCCCGCCGTGGGCCTTTACACCTTGCACACTTTGTAAAAAAACGACAACATGAGCTTTTTGGAAATTTCCAGTACTGAACTGCCGCCTGCTATATTCTTGTTCAGTACCACATTTCGCTTTCGCCTGTGTAGAAGAACCATGCCAGTCTCTATGCTCGTGAACGATGTAAAATTGGGGTCGGCAATAATTCGTGCACACTCTAAAGGGTCAGTCACGACATCACAGCGAGATCTATTACGTACGCTTTCACACATTTTGCCAAACGCTGAATTTAGAATGAGCTTGTACATTTCCTTCTCCACCTTTGAATTTGCCCTAGAGTGTTTATCAACAAAGGTGTCGATAAACGTTTTCAAATATGCTCGCTGATTGAATTGCAGGACCCTGTGTATTTTGGTGATCTTGAAACCATTGCTCACAATCCAGTGCAAAAGAACATGGTGAACAACTATATTCTCCATAGGGTCCAAATCAGCAATCAGTTTCTGTTCGGAGGGAGTCCAGTGCATCCCCATATCCTCAACCAATGATCGATTGTAGGGGCTCAGCGAGTCCCTGCTCACGGGCCGATTGATACAGGGAAAAACAAAATCTTTGACTGAGTCGTGAAGCGCCAGCGGAATGTGACCGTCAATTTCAAAGAACCATCCTTGTGGCCCATTGTCCTCGACGGTGGTAATGTCGCGGAACTCACAAGGATTCTCAAGCCATTGATAGTTCCCACACGGCAAAGAGTAGTGTGACATTGCCGAGGGGTACAATGAGTTCATGTCCAAGAACACTGCATTTGACTTTACACCGGTGCTGTTTTGTCCGCTCGGATCGGTTGACAAGACGCGGTCCCCATGAAAAACATACCCTCCCCTCATTGAACGCTCTACAAAAAGGTGTTGATCTACGTCGGTGATTAGGCCTATTTCCTCCCTGCTAATTTTTAAAATCAAATCCATCACTAAATGGGGTCTGGAAAAATAATAGCCTATATCTAACCCGAACTCTGAATAGATTTGGTCTGTGTTCTTACAGACTATATCCAACAGAGTTAGAACGTCACTGGCCAAGTACAGTCTACAATAATCCCACCCATTTTTACAATTCCCCTTGGACCACACCTTCTTGGCAAACTCATACTCCTCGGCTGTGCATTCACTGTTGGTCAGTGAATTGTAAAAAGCTTCAATTGGAGGTAGTTTCACCTCACTTAAGCGAGCGTCAGAACAGTAATAGTCGTATGCATATACACCTTGAAGGTTAATAAGTCATACATTTCATCGTCTGGAAAGTGCTGTTTAAGCAAGGGAAAGCTATCAAAATTGTCGCTTTTTTGCACTTGAATCAATTGACTCAATGCCTTGGGAAAAAAACTAAAGGAATCTAAAAACCTGATTTTATTCCAGCACGTAAGCCCATTATCCACTGCCTGCCATTTCAGTTCGAGAAGCAACAACTTCTCGGCCGATTTGGGGATAATGTTATAGGTAAATGAACTTTTAACCCATAGATAATCTAATCCCCCTCCCTCCCTATGCATACGTGCCAGTGCCGTTAAACTATATTTTAAGTAATAATTAGATTTCTGGGTAAAAACAGGGATAAAAAACTGTTGGGTAACATTTAAATGAAAAGATTGATGCGCAACCCCCCTAAAATTACTACCCCCCGAGGATACTTCCTGCCACAACTGATTATGATCTCTGAACTTCCCCCTCCCACCGCCCCCTCTTTTCCCTTTAGTCCCCTTATCCCCCTCTACAAACACTCCCTTACAAACCCAAAATAGTTTTTGATTTTTAATAGCGAGATGATCCTCTGCAGACAAAATCAGTGGATAATGGGCATTTATCAAACGAAAAATAGCGCCAGTAGCCGTGCAAATCAGTTTGGCCAATGCCTTGGCCATGCATTCGTCCCCCCCCCATCAAATGTTTCTACTATTTCTAACAAACGCATGGTGTTAGAACTGTCTCGTTGAGCGTGAGCATAGGAAACTACAATAGCCTGATGTTCTTTGACTCGGTTTGGATTTTGAGGGTCGTTCACCTCCACAAGCTTAGCTTCACAGTCCAAAGATATTTTGTTGCACTGGAGAAGGATGTTCTGAAAATTTTTGAATCGTAGAATGGACCTATCCCCTGAAACAGAGTGCACTGTCTGATAGCCATGGCGGCTACAATGCCTCATATGAGCCCTTAGTTTTATATCACTACGGAATTGTGACAGGCATGTTGGACAGTCGAAACGTACCCCTAGATCCCTACCACCCCCCAGAACTCTACTAATATCGGTGATCGGATTAAAATGGCCAATTGAATTGGCAAGGTCACTAGGGGGAGTATACAGCAACGAAACCCAGTATCTGACCAATTCAACTGACGGACCCCTTATGGGGAAAACCATCGCCTTCTTTATTAAACGAACCACATCTTTAAATTCAGTTTCATACTGAACCACAGTAACGCCGATATTTAAGTGGGCATTAGCCCTTTCAAAAATATCAATGGATCGAAGCGTTACTGGGTATTTCCCCTCTAAACATGAAAAATCTACAATGGGGAAATCGGACCCGTCCTTCCCATGTACAGCTCAATTGTCTAAGTTTGTCTTGGAAGCGTTATCTACTAGAGGCTGAAATGCTGATATGAGGAAAGCATATCGGAAACACATTTGATCTGTTTCAAAACATATCCGCTGGACACCTTGACAACCTTCTAGATCTGGATTATAATTTAAAACTCCTGACCCTCCCCCACCTGCCCCCCTCTTAAAATAAAATAATTATTAAATTTAAAAATATTAACACTTAAATTTTCAACAAAAAGAACCAGAGACCCACTCCCATTTTCGTTAAAGTTCTCAAGATGCGTTATAATTTGATCTACCCAATCCATGAAAGCACCCTCAAAATTTTCTAAATTCGAATAAACCAAACGCATCTCGGAGTGTACATAATGATAATAAACTTCACTTTTCCCCTCATTTAAATAAAACACTTTTAAAACAATAGAGACCTTAATTGATTCCCTCCCCCACAATTGAATTTGGTTCTCCAGAAGTGCACGAATTTTATCTACATAGTCATGCACAATTTCTACGGGGTCAAAAAAAAATTTTCCCCCAATCAGTGAATTAAAGGGATCACCAAACGTCGCAGTTTAAACAACTATTGCATTTAAAATCCTGTTGGTCAATTGAAAATCGGGGAAAGTTATTCCCCCCTCCTCCTCGTGTATATTACCCCCTCCCCCAAGTTGTTCAACAATATCTGACGAATGCTCCACTTCAGTTGTTCGAAGTGGACTCGTTAGGGTATCGGAGGTTGGAGGAGGAGGATGGTTCCCAGTTAATTCGTTTGTGAAATCATTTAAAGGCTGTATTGTATTTGGACTCAAGTCCGCCTGCTCAACTGTGCTAGCTTCTACATTGAAAAATCACTTAAATACTCATCAATATTAGATGGTACATCAATGGAATTAATAATATCATGCCAGTCACTGATGGCTGAATTGTCCTGAAACTCCATTGCCTCTTCCTCCTCTTCTTCACTCGATGGTGAGTAGGGGACCAATGGTCGTCCAATCTATAAATGAAAAATAGCTTATTTTCAAAGTGTTCAAATCATCCCTACTGTTATAATTTGGATTATTGCTTAATAACATTTGGTTAATTCAACTAAAAGTTCCAACTTAAGATAGTCTAAGATATGACATAGAAGGCGGCAATTTGTTCGTTTATTTTCAAAGTGTTCAAATTTTTTTTTTTTGCGTTGCTTTCGGCCATAGCGCATCCTGCGGCGCATTCTCTGTCCCGACGCATCCTGCGGCACTTCCTGCGCACTTTCGGGCCCGCAGAGCTTCCTGCGGCGCTTCTCGATATATATATATATATATATATATATATATATATATATATATATATATATATATATATATATATATATATATATATATATATATATATATATATATATATATATATAATATATATATATATATATATATATATATATATATATATATATATAATATAAGGCTGATCAGAGATGCGGGACCCACACCCCCCCCGAGCCCGCATCCATTTGTGGGTATCATTTGTTTAGAATAAACTATATTTTCTGCTAGAAATAGTTATTTTTAGCAGTCCTTAGACATTACGAGATAATCAGATCTGTAAATTAGATATCTGTAAACCCAATTTTGCGTACCATTAATTAGAATTAACTATATTTTTTGCTAGAAATATCCGATCCTGAAAATTAAGTGTATAAATCCATTTTTTGTCTACCATTTATTTAGATTAAGCTATACCCAAGCAATAGCCTACTTGCACAAACTAAGATATAAACTCCCAATATTTAATTCTACCGAGCAATATTGAAGCAGCTGCTCGGGCCCGCAGCGCTTCCCATAGCGCTTCTCTGGCCCGTGGCGCAACGCTTCTCGGGCCCACAGTGCTTCTCGGACCCGTGGCATATCTTATATTAGTATAAGATATTTACAGTCTAAAACGTCGCATGACATAGAAGACGGCAATTTGATATTGTTCAAACAATCCCTCCAAATAAAATTTCATATTAATACTCTTTATAAACTCTGGTAAAAAAAAACAACAAAAACATGAATTGAAAAGGAGATCCATCTCCTCTCATGGTACACAAATGATTCCTATATAAAGTTTTTTTTTATTATTGTAGATGCAATGTGAACCCTTCATTAATACAGTAATATATAATGCTACGGATTTTGCAACTTATTATGAGCTGGATATAGTGCATTTTTTTTTGGCTTCACTAATCTAATTTAGCAAAAGGGTGAATGCATGCACTTGATTTGATTCAAAAGGGGAGAACATTATATTTTCTTTGGGGAGAAAAAATCTGTCAATATCCCGCTGAGATATACTTTTACGCAGTGTTCGAAAATGGTGCATGTAGAAAAGGCCTAAAAAAGTTGGAAGAAATTGATAGATATTTCTATATGATAGGTAGGAAAAAAATGCTTACATTTGCAAAATCCGTCTGGACTTGGAATTTCGGATGGATCTGACATAGCATGCTGGAGGGTAACCTCCTGACCTAGTGTTGATGGGGCAGCTATTAGAGGTCCAAGGAGAGCGGATGTGCTAGCGATGTCACATTCCAATACGGCTTGGGTAGGCATCATTTGCTTAGGAGGCTTCGGCCAGCGACCATATTGCATGACAGTAGCCATCGCTGGGCCCACATTATTAGCCCTTGCTCTTTTACTGGGTGGTGGCGACAGGCATTCTTCACAATTTGCCTTAAAAAGAAGAGAAAAAATTAGTTTCAAAATAATTTGCCCCTTTTTTTTAAAAGAAGGAAAATTAATATCATCATCCATATAATTTTGTTTAGAAAAGAATTTATCACTAAGAAAGTCCCTCTGCGCCAGCATTTTCAGTAAAGCAAAAAATAAAAATATACTAAACTCAGAAATCAAATGCTATTTCAATTAATTAAAAAAAAAAGGCTTATTCATAGACATCCCAACCTAACCTTACTTTTCATGCAAACACTTTGTTTTCATTTTACAATAATGGTGATAGAATTGATTCATGTCAAACCCCCCCCCTTTCACAAATGTCCTAAATATATTGTTGGTAATTATTTTTGGAAATAGTCCCGTTTCACTGCTTCTCCGTCAAATACAGGTTACGAATCCACAAGCTTAATAAACAGTAATCTCTTTTTGCTTAAAACCGTTTTAATTTGAGAAAGAGAAAAACAAATCCTTTTTATCGTTGAAACGATTTGGTCATGTCGCTATGGTTATCGATTAAAGGTAAGGATTAACATGCTTCAAGCGCAATTGTGGGGTGTCAGCTGTATAAATCAGTGCGGGAAAATGTTTTTGAGTCAAGTAGATGGCGATGGTTGAATGAAATGGAAACAGTTTATTAATAGCTATTGGAATAGACAGAAGTTGAATGTCACTTTTTGATAAACTTACAAAAAGAATAATTTTATCGAAAAAAAAAGAGAAATATTTCTATTAGCAAGAATTATACCTGTAAAAACAGAGTGGGGGTGGGAGGGGTGTTAGGTTTATGTAATAAAAAGAACATATTTTATGTTTCCTAGTGAGTATAAAGATTGCACGGTGGTTAGGTTTGTGGGGGGGGGGTACTTATCTAAATATAGTAGAGGGTGACCAATGAAAATAATTTTATTTGAAAATAAAAAACAGGAATTTAACGAAAAGATAATTATTTCCATTTGCGAGAATTTGGTTGTAAAACAGTGAGGGGGGGAGGGGGATTAGGTTTTGTGGGTAAAAAGAATATATTTACGTTTTCCTAGTGAATATAAAGATTGTAAAGTGATGTTTGTATTGTATGTGGGGGGGGGGGGTTTACTCGACTATAGTAGAGGGATAACCACGGAAAACAATTTTATTTTGAAAATAAAAAATGAAAATGTACTCACATTGCTAATTGTGGCTGCCAAGGCTTCAAGTTCATCAATAACATTCATTGTTGCTTCAATTGTGTCACAATACTTTCTGATAATTTAATCACATTGCACGCCCGTGATATACGAAATCTCAAGGGTGAATTGTTATGTAACGGGGGGAAAACCATTCGTAACCAGCTCTCTGATTGGCTGAAAAGGAGGATGTATCCGACTCGCTGATTGGCTGAGAAGGTTGCATGTACTTCCGGTTTCCTATTCCAGGACACCTTGACATTCATCCCTAGAATGCACTTGTCCAAAACAACAATAATAAATAAATCCCTCAGGCCTAAAGATTAAAGAAACCATAATGTTTCTGAATTCCCCCTTCCTGAATCAATAATGTCCCCGCCGATTATGTAAATCAAGTTCTCAGGTTAGGTTCGCCTAAAGATCAAAGAAACCATAATGTTTCTTAATTCCCCCTTCGTGAATAAATAATTTCCCCGCCGATTATGTAAATCAAGTTCTCAGGTTAGGTTCGGCTAAAGATCAAAGAAACCATAATGCTTCTTAATTCCCCCTTCGTGAATCAATAATTTCCCCGTCGATTATGTAAATCACCCCAATGTCATTACACCTGGACAAACAACAGCAAATAAATCGACCTTGAAACATCCTTCAAAGTGAGAAAATTCATGTTTTTTCAAGTGAGAAAATTCCTGTTTTTTTCATTCTCAGTCAGAAAACCATAAACCACGTGGTGATCGTGGGAGTTTTAAAAAAAAGTGTCCGGATCGGGATTCGAAGGGGTATTGTAATCGTTGGGCTGGTACCCCTTCTTTCTACTAACGTTGCTATACTGAGCTTCAAACTTGTGTTTTTCTTTTTTAAGGTTTTTGAATTGTTGTAATCCATTGTTAAAAAATCCATATATAGAAGCCTGACTGTAAAGTCAGATGATTTGAAGGGTTCATTCCAGTGGTTTGAATTTGGGAGGAGGCCATGAGACTTTGTCCCCTTAGATTTTGAAATAAAACTTTTTACGGTATTTCAATTGAAAATGTTTTTTGGTATTTTCAATTAAAAAGTAAAAAAACGACAAATTTCACCCCCCTCCCTAGATATTGAAAATTTTATACCAAAAGGTAACTTATAAAGTTACCTTTTTATTGGGGTTCTTTAAGTTCAATATCTGTGAAGGTTTCTTGCATCTGTTCTCCAATAACAAGTTAATTACAATTACAATTTCATTAACAACTCCTTAAAAATCAAACTATTCAAAAAAGGAGTTCCACCTAAACAATTTTGACAGCATTGTCGTGTTATTTACTATCCATGACCTAAACGAAGTTTTAAGCCAACAGGACAATATGAAGTGATTAAAGGTAGAAACTTCTGATTCTCCCAATTAAAATAAACTTTTAAAATAATAATATTAGTTACCCTTGTGGTAGTGTAGTGGAGTTAACCGCTCCTACTTATCGTGAGATTTCAGGTTCAGTCCCAAACACCGCAAGGGAAATTGTCTTTAAAATAATTATTCGCGTAATTTTTTTTAATTATTTTTAATGTATATATGGTTCTTGTGCGATTTTGCCTGCATCATAGAAACTAAAAACCCCTACTGAGGCAAATATGATGTTGCTTTTTGAGTGTATTCATAAATATAACGTCACTCACATGAATCTTTTTTTTTTCAAAATTAAGGTTCTTAACGACTTTATGAAACTCTGACCTATATAAATAGTTTCTTAGGCAATATATTTTATTGGCGTCGAAGATTGCGGTGGCGTTATTCTTATATTGTAAAATTTCTTTTGTTCTTCACTTTCATTTTGACTCGGCCTGATTTTTGCTGTCGCTTCTCTTCTAACAGCGCAATTTTCTGCTTTTCACTCCATTTTGACACGTTCTCGCGATAATCGCTTTCTCGCGATTGCTTGCAATTCTCACTGCCACTTATCTTTTAACCACATATTTTCTTGTTCACCTTGTGTTATATAGCTAAGTTGCTTATACAAGTTAGTATAGGCAAGAGTTCGTTCTTTATTATAAGAAACTTATATTAGTAACTACTCCATGAGATCCTCTTCACTAACACAGTCTATGATGAACTATATCGATCCTTTATGTAATAAAATAAAATTAACTTGTATAAATATTGTCGAAAGATAAACGTGTTACAACCTACAATTATGATCATCATTCATCTAGTTTGTACATAAAAATGCAGTTTTTTTTGCAAAAAGCGATTCTATTTAAACAAATTTTTTGTTTTTTAATTACAAAAGGCACTAGATGTAGCAATTTCTTTTAGGATGAACCATTGAAAAGCTCTCTATGATTTTCCATTCGCCAGCTATCTGAGTGGAAAAAAACGGAAAGAAAAAAAAAGATGCCCTCTATGCAGAATATCGTGGGTGCAGCCACTTTTCTTGATTTTCAAACCAATATAGAACTGTTGGTTTCTTATATAGGGGTATTGGACAAGGCAGTTCTATCCCAAATAAAGGTTTTCAAAGATATATAATTGACCATTTCCATGGTCAGTATGATTTATGTATATTATATTTTCTATATTATATATATATATATATATATATATATATATATATATATATATATATATATATATATATATATATATATATATATATATATATATATATATATATATATATATATATATATATATATATATATATATATATATATATATATATATATATATATATATATATATATATATATATATATATATATATATATATATATTATAATATAGAAAATATAATATACATAAATCATACTGACCATGGAAATGGTCAATATATATCTTTGAAAACCTTTCATTTGGGGTAGAACTGCCTTGTCCAATACCCCTATATAAGAAACTAACAGTCCCATATATATATATGCATATATATATATATATATATATATATATATATATATATATATATATATATATATATATATATATATATATATATATATATATATATATATATATATATATATATATATATATATATATATATATATATATATATATATATATATATATATATATATATATATATATATATATATATATATATATATATATATATATATATATATATATATATATATATATATATATATATATATATATATATATATATATATATATATATATATATATATATATATATATATATATATATATATATGTATGTATGTATGCATGTATGTATGTATGTATGTATGTATGTATGTATGTATGTATGTATGTATGTATGTATGTATGTATGTATGTATGTATGTATGTATGTATGTATGTATGTATGTATGTATGTATGTATGTATGTATGTATGTGTGTATATATATATATATATATATATATATATATACGTATATATATATATATATATATATATATATATATATATATATATATATATATATATATATATATATATATATATATATATATATATATATATATATATATATATATATATATATATATATATATATATATATATATATATATATATATATATATATATATATATTTATATATATATACATATATAATATAGAAAATATAATATACATAAATCATACTGACCATGGAAATGGTCAATTATATATCTTTGAAAACCTTTTATTTGGGATAGAACCGCCTTTTCCAATACCCCTATATAAGAAACTAACAGTCCCATATTGGTTTGAAAATCAAGAAAAGTGGCTGCAACTACGATATTCTGCATAGAGGGCATCTTTTTTTTCTTTCCTTTTTTTTCACTCAGATAGCTGGGCACTAAAAAATCATAGAGAACTGTTCAAGGGCTCATCCTAAAGGAAATTGCGACATCTAGTGCCTTTTGTAATTAAAAAACAAAAAGTTTTTAAGATAGAATCACTTTTTACAAAAAAAAAAACTGTATTTTTATGTACAAACTTGATGAATGGTGATCATAATTGTAGGTTATAACACGTTTATCTTTAGACAATATTTATACACGTTAATTTTATTTTATTACATAAAGGATCGATATAGTTCATCATAGAGTGTGTTAGTCAAGAGGATCTCATGTAGTAGTCACTAATACAAGTTTCTTATAATAAAGAACGAACTCTTGCCTATGCTAACTTGTATAAGCAACTTAATTATATAACACAAGATGAACAAGGAAATATGTAGTTAAAAGATAAGCGACAGTGAGAATTACAAGCAATCGCGAGAAAGCGATTATCGCGAGAACGTGTCAAAATGGAGTGGAAAGCAGAAAATTGCGCTGTTAGAAGAGTAGCGACAGCAAAAATGAGACCGAGTCAAAATGAAAGTGAAGAACAAAAGAAAATTTACAATATAAGAACAACGCCACCGCAATCTTCGACGCCAATAAAATATATTGCCTAAGAAACTATCTATATAGGTCAGAAGTTTCATAAAATTTGTTAAGAACCTTAATTTTGGAAAAAAAAGATTCATGTGAGTGACGTCATATTTATGAATACACTCAAAATGCAACATCATATTTGCCTCAGTAGGGGTTTTTAGTTTCTATGATGCAGGCAAAATCGCACAAGAACCATATATACATTAAAAATAATTAAAAAAAATTACGCGAATAATTATTTTAAAGACAATTTCCCTTGCGGTGTGAGGGACTGAACCTGAAATCCCACGATAAGTAGGAGTGGTTAACTCCACTACACTACCACAAGGGTAACTAATATTATTATTTTAAAAGTTTGTGTTAATTGGGAGAATCATAAGTTTCTACCTTTAATCACTTCATATTGTCCTGTTGGCTTAAAACTTCGTTTAGGTCATGGATAGTAAATAACACGACAATGCTGTCAAAATTGTTTAGGTGGAACTCCTTTTTTGAATAGTTTGATTTTTAAGGAGTTGTTAATGAAATTGTAATTGTAATTAACTTGTTATCGGAGAACAGAGGCAAGAAACCTTCACAGATATTGAACTGAAAGAACCCCAATAAAAAGGTAACTTTATAAGTCACCTTTTGGTATAAAATTTTCAATATCTAGGGGGGGGGTGGGGTGAAATTTGTCGTTTTTTTACTTTTTCATTGAAAATACCAAAAAATATTTTCAATTGAAATACCGTAAAAAGTTTTCTTTCAAAATCTAAGGGGACACAGTCTCATGGCCTCCCCCCAAATTAAAACCACCGGAATGAACTCTTCACATCATCTGACTTTACAGTCAGACTTCTATATATGGATTTTTTAACAATGGATTACAACAATTCAAAAACCTTAAAAAAAACGAAAGTTTGAAGCTTAGTAGATATCGTTGTTAGAAATCGGACTTGCTTCAATAATCAAACACCTTAGAACAGACAACCATATCTGTACATTTTAATAAGGGATTAAAAGTGATTACAACAATTCAAAAACCTTTAAGAAAAAAAAGTTTGAAGCTTTTTTGTATATATTTTAACAAGGGATTACAACAATTCAAAAAACTTAAAAAAGAAAACCAAAAGTTTGAAGCTTAGTAGATATCTTTGTTAGAAAAAATAAAAAAAAAAGTTTTTTTTGACTGAAAGTAAGGAGCGACGTTAAAACTTAAAACAACCAGAATGTTTTCCGGATACGAAAGGAATGGTCCCAGCCTCAGCATATTACGCTGTACACTGAAGTTTTTTTATTGATTTAAAAAGTAGAGTTGTGAGAAAGTCAAACTTTAGCGTAAAGAGCAAGGCGTTGAGGAGGGGACAGCCCCTTTCATATAGCCCCCCTTCGACCACAGCCACTTTTTTCACCAAACGCATCAGATTGAAATTATGAGATAGCAATATTTTTCAAAACAATCCAAAGAACATATAATACTTTCTCTAGGGATGACACAACCCCCCAGCGCCCTAGGGATAGGGTTGTAAGTTATTTTAGGAGGGCGTATGGGATTTTTATTGAACTGGCGGTCGTACAAACATCAGATAGGGCTTATTTGATTTTAAATTGGAAGTTATAGTGCTCTTTTTAAGAGTCAAAGTGATTTGAGAGCAAACAGTTCCCCCCCCCCTTTGCGCTCAGCATTTGCCTTATCACCTCCAACCAAAATTTGGATATAACAATTTTATTCATTGTAGTTGAAGGTTTCGGAAATTATGTCAGAGAGGAAGACAATTCCCCCCCCCCCCCCTACAGCCCTCAGGGAAAGGGTTGTAAGTTATGCCCTTGGGACATATAAGGTTCCTATAAAAAGGATTGTCGTATATGCTTTGGAGAGGACTCATTGGATGGGTAATCATAAGTTCTGGTGCCCTTTTTAAGGGTCAAAGTGATCAGAACGCAGCTAGGCCCCCCCCCCCCCAATACACGCACAAACACGTCGTGTTTTCCTGAGATGTATCCAATAGATATTTTGAGACAGTCCTTTTATTCAAAATAGTCCAAATATCATCTAAAAAGGCTTTTGAGGTTGATAGAAATAACCAGAGCCTGAGGAGGACGGTTGTAAATTATGCCCCTGGGGCATTTAAGTTTCTTATGGAAGGGATGGTTGTATAAGCTTTAGAGGTAGCTCCTTTGGTTGAAATTGGAAGTTCTAGCTCCCTCTTAAGAATCAATAGTGATGGTGGTCAAGTAGCACCCCCCACCCAACTACCTTTCTTTCCACCAAATGCATATGATTGGAACTTTGCGATGACAATTTGGTTTAAAATAGTCCAAAGAGCTTATAACAACGCTTCCAGGGTTGCCACAACCCCCCTGAGCCCTGAGGCAAGGGCCTTAAGTTATGCCCTGGGTGCATATAAGGTTTCTAAGGAATGGGTGGTCTAAGGTTTCTAAGGAATGGGTGGTCGTATTAAATTCAGATGAGTCTCATTTGATTTTAAATTGGAAGTTATAGTGCCCTTTTTAAGAGTCAAAGTGATTTGAGAGAACCCCCCTCCCCACGCCCATCATTTTCCATAACAAATATCTAAACAACGTTTTTAGACATCAATTTTTTCAGCATTGTTGAAAGGTCCAGTAATTATTGGGGGCAATAGTTGTAGTAGCATTAGTAGCAGTATGCAAATAGCACCTTTTTTTTCAACATCCTCTTCAACACACGATGAAATTTTTAATTTAATACCATCAACCAGTCATGAAGCATTGCTGATACGTTCTCTTGACCACCTATATGGGCATAGTGTGTTTCAATTTATTTCAGTACAGTTACAATATTGGCCAAAATTTTCGCTTTATTAGTTGTAGTAGTAACAGCAGTAAAAATAGTAGTAGCAGTAGGAGTGCAGTTAATAGTAGTAGCCTTAGTTTCAGTAGCAGTAGTAGTAGTAGCACTAATAGCAATAGCAGCAGTAGTTGTAGGAGTAGAATTAGTATTACGATGCAAATATTGTCTTTTGGTTAGTTCAACATCCCCCACAACAAGCGTTCTAAGTTTTAATTTCACACACGAAACTGTTTCTAAGATATTGCTGATGTTCTCTTTTGACAACCTGCATAAGGATGACAGGTTGTCATCCGTACAACAGATATATTCTCTGAAAATATACCTACATACTTTCAGAGGTTGTGGATTTCGAGCTAGCATTTCGAGGGCAGTCAGCCCTCCTCTTTAGCTCAGAATTTTCCAGACATTTCCTATCAAAATTATAAGACAGCCATTTTGTTCAGCATAGCCTGAATGGTCTAGTAGCTATGACTCTAGGGTTATTGGGTAGGTCATCCCCTCACAGTTATGTAATTTGCCCATTATGCTCAAAAACTAAATGTTGCTTTAAAATTAAATCAAAACACACTGTTTGTATGCTGGTTACCAATAAGACATCTCAGCAATATACCAAGAACGACTGGGGATATTTAGTTCAAATTATCGGGGCTACTTTCATTACTACTTCTGCTCATAAAATTTTGCTAAATCAAAAGAGTGTGATTATATAAAGGCTGTGAAAGAGTATAGATATAATTTTTTTGGAACGATATTAACTTTTATTCATCAGGTCAACAAGAAGATGTATATGACTAAACTAGACAATACTATTTGTGTCATGTTTTTGAAAAGAGTTTATGGTGTTAAAGATTGCTTAAAACTTTTTTCCAGCATATACATAGGATGCCAAACTATAAATTCTTAAAGGAAAGCCGGAACGATTCAAACTACTATTTTCTTTTTCCCGTAAAAGGACTATGTCAGTATAAAACGAACAGGAATTAATTAAAAAAACTGTTTCCACAAAATAAGTTTTCCAAAAAAAGTAAAGAACTCCGTTAAACCAAAAATAAACAAAAATAGAATCAAATAATATACCAAGCATACATATACCAAAAATCAGCATTACATGAAACACAAAACGAACAGAAATTAAAATAAATAACTGGTTCAAACTCAAAATGAGCAGAAGTTAATATGAGTAGGGTTCAAAATCAATATTCTTTTTAAAACTTGACTTGACTTACTTTGACTTATGTGTCCTGCCGGGCGCTGCTCGGCGTAGAGAGTGACATCTGCCTCCTCCATCCACGTCGGTCTATGGCAAGAGTTTGCACATCGCAAGAATATAAGCAAGAATATAATTTGTATTTTACTGATAAAAATTCTTTTAAATGTCTTCACTTTTATACCCTTAAGAAATCAAAAATTAATTAAGATTTTAAGGAATGATTATCAGCATATGGATATTAAACTGACAATGCACATTCGTTTGAATTTTTTCAGTAAAGTACAAATTATATTCTTGCTTTTAAAAAGTTAATTGGCTTTGAACCCTATTCTTATTAATTTCTGCTCATTTTGAGTTTGACTGTTATTTATTTTAATTTTTGTTCATTTTGGGTTTCATTTATTTATTGATACTGAGTTGTGGTAGTTGTATGCTTAGTATATTATTTGATTCGCTTTTTGTTCATGTTTGGTTTAATGGATTTCTTTAATTTTTTTGAAAATTTTTTTGTGGAAATTTTTTTTAAAATCAATTCACTTATAGAACTGATCACTGTACATTTTAAACTGAAGAATGGTACATTTAGATGTAGTATTGAACACTTTTGCATTTGTATGTAGAACCGAACTGGTAAACTGGCATGTAGAACTTAACACTACTTGCGCATTTACATATGGAACTGGACACTGACATATTTACATATAGAACTGAACATTGGTCCATTTACATGTACAACTGAATACTGGCACACTTATATATAGACCTGAACACCAAAACATTTACATGTAGAACTGAACGCTGATGCATTTACATTTAGACCTGAAAACAGGTACATTTACAAGTAAAACTGTTTATACATAGAACTGAAAATTGGTATATTTACATATAGAACTGATCAATGGTGTGTTTACATATACAACTCAACAGTGGTATATTTCCATATATAACTGAACATTGGTGCGTTTATGTATAGACACAAGACAGCTTACATATAGAACTGAAGATTGAAACATATAGCACACTGATACATTTACGCATAAAACTGAAGAACTGAACATTAGTACATTTATATATAGACCTGAACACTGGTATATTTGAATATATAACTAAACACTGATAAATTTGCATATATAACGAAACAATGGTACATTCACATATAGACATAAGCACATCTACCCACAGAACTGAACCCTGGTTCATTTACATACAGAACTGAACACAGGTACGTTTACATATTGTACATTTTCGACTCAATATGGCCATTAACATACGCTCCCCGATTGACCCGCAGTTTTAATCCCCCGCCACACGAAGTTCCCCCTCAAACTATGGTATAAAATTTACATAGCCCTACTACAAAGAAGTATAAAACCCCCATTTGAAAACGCAAAATACAATCCCCCCATTGTGAATTGGCTAACAACCCCCTCCCCCATTAGAATTGGCGCGGCTCTGTTTAATGGAGTAAAACACAAGGACAAAATTTTCCCTTAGAAAAAAAAGAAGTGATATATATATATATATAGATTATTGAGAAATACTATGCATGGAGAAAGTGCCATATTTTGTTAGGGCTAAGATCCCTTAAGCTAAAAAACAAATAGAACACCCCTAAGAAAAAGATAAGAAGTAGAATCCCCTCATAAGCAAAGTGAAATTTGAAAGTGTCAAATTTAACTACTGTCAAAAAAAACCTAAGTGCCGAATTTTAAGTGTTTTTGAAATAATTACCAATATGTCGTTAGATTCAAACGCACAATTGCTGAAACAAAAACTTATTGCTAAAACAGTGGAAATTTCAAAATCCCTTCCCTCATATAATGGAGATTCAGATGTAGATGAATTTATTATACAATTAAACCAATTTGTAGAAGTAACCCAAACAGACTTAAAAACGTTGGTGAGCATGTTGTTAATGAGACTAAAAGGGCAAGCGTTAACATTTTTAAAACAAATAGAAAACACCATAGGGGAAAATAACAACCTCCCGATAAACTCCTTAGAAAAATTGCTAAAAGCGTTCCGAGAAAGATTCGTTGAGACCAGTTCAACACACAAATTAAAGCACGGAACAGTACGTTTTGACGAAACCCAAAATGTTAGGGAATACCTACATAAGGTAATGGTATCTATAGAGGCAAAATGTGGGAAAGAATCTCGTAGCTTATACGATAAAATTTTACTGAATGCTCTCTTAAAAGAACTGAGCCCCAGACTATACCGAATGATAATATCTGAAAATATTCAAATATTAGAGCTAGCAGTTCAGGAAGTAGAAAGAATAGTAGAAGTTGAAACGATTGTGGCCAACCACAATCAGTCAAAAATAAATAATGTAGGAGAATCAATGCCAGGAAGATCACGAGAAATTTCACCCACATTTTTCTCAAGAAATAACTCCCCAAAACCGAATCGAAATAGATCTTCAGCCCCTACCAGACAAAGAACTGTACGTTTTGTACCCACGAACACGACAAAATATGTAAATAACCCCCCAATTACATGCTACGTATGTAATAAACAAGGACATATTGCCAGGCAATACCGTACTAGATATAACTATGCACCAACAACCCCCAGTTATAATAACCGTTTGTTCGGGAGAACAAACTTAAATGCCAATGGGTCAGGAATTTATAGGAGTAACCCCCCACGCCTGCCATTGTTCCGCAGCCCCTACCAACAGGGATTGGAATATGCAAATCTTCCCCCCAACAGAGAGAATAATCATCGGTTCCCCAACCCAAATACGCGGTAAAACATGTACCAATTTAATTCACGGACAGTGTATCCTACTAGATTTAACAGGAATGCGAGTGATAACAGAGGATATTTGTACCCGTTTGGAAATTTTTTCGTCGTTGCAAAATGAACAAATGCCGTGAGCCGTTGGCATAGCAAATTCCAACCCGTAATAACACTTGGCAATCAAGACCATCAAATGTAAATCAGCTTGCTAGTGAAGTTCCCGCCTAACCCGAATGTCAAACACAAACCTATCAAATTAATAAACAGGGAAACGAATCAGGTCCCCAAGAAAACTAACGGGGACCCCGGAGGCCAGTATTTTTTATAGCTCCCATCCCGTAGTTGTACCGTCTTTAAATGATAATAATGATATGTTACCGATATTTAATGATTTTGGTGTTGAAAATATCTACTTTAGGGCACTAATAGATTCTGGTGCGACAGTTAACATAATAAACTCGAATGTATTAAATACATTACAAGTGAATATTAATCGACGTAATAATTTTAATATTCCCAGTTTAACTAGAGTCACAGGGCATAGGCTGGACGCAAAAGGCTCAATACGCCTAGATGTGACAAAAGATAATAGAATTTTTCTACCAACTTCATAATATGTAAAACTTTTCCATATTAGGCTATAATTGGTGGCAATTCTTTAAAATATATTAAAGTATTATTAGATATAGACAATCACACACTCGTATATTCCCAATCCTTTTCTCCAACACGTGAAGAGAGGGGAAGCAATAGTGAATAGAATAGAATCTTTTGTACCCCTTTTCTCATCCTGTAGGAGAAATTCCAGCGGCAAATGGATCGAGTCAATAAAAGCAAAAATAGGGAAAATGCAGGAGTATAGGCAAACAGATATTAAGAAAAAAGCAGAGTTGTGGAGGGAGGTTATAAACCTCAATGCCGACCCCTTACAACCAACCCCACTAGCGGAAGATTGGACGCAAACAAACGCCAATATTAACTTAATATAAAATTATTTGGAAGAAAAATATTATGGATTTGCAGTGCGCAAGACAAATATTCCCCCAAAAACAATGCAAAGGGGAAGGTTTTATTTGGTTAAAAAATACCCATGAAAGTGATACAATCTCAGTGAAAAAGGGAACATGTCTCGTTGAAATACAAGTCATTTCTGAGAGCGATCTATATGAGTGGAAAGACTCCAAAGGAACCTAGTTAATAGTATTAGTATTACTAACCCAAGTAATAAATACCCACTAACAAAATCCCAATTTTTGGAAAAATTTCAATTAGATCATATCCAAGATGCAGAATTAAGGGGAAAATTATGCGAATTGCTCTGGAATTTTAGAGATATATTTTCTACATGTGAAGAGGACATTGGATTGATACCATTCTATAAACATTCTATGCAAACTACAGGTTTGCCTGTAGCTAAACAACCCTATCGTATCCCTCATCCCTACAAAAATTGGTTAGAAAATAAAACCCGCAAATTAGAGAGAAACAATATTATACACCCGAGTATAAGCCTGTATTCGGCCCCTGTTATATTAGTACCAAAAAAGAACAAGGATCTCAGGCTTGTAGTGGACTATAGAACCCTAAATAAGCAATTAGTAAGCGATAAGTATCCCCTGCCTCGACTCGACGAAATCCTAGACTCCATCTCAAACAAAAATAAAATTTTTAACTCCCTTGACCTTACAAAGGGGTATCGTCAAGTCAAGATAGCAGATAATGACATTTATAAAACGGCATTTTCTACAACTGAATGCGGCTCTTATGAATATTTAAGAGTACCCTACGGATTAAAACTAGTTCAAGTGCACTATGTAGACTGTTGTTACATTTATTACAAGGCGTAGAGAATCTTATTCATTTTGTGTATGATGTAATTTGTGGAGGATCATTTAGCTATATTAGCCAAAGTTTTTGAAAAATCCAGGGAAGACAACCTGAAATGTAGACCTGAAAAAGTAAATCTACTTCAACCTAAAATAAATTTTTGGGAATGATAGTGACCCAAGGTCAGATATCACCAGACCCTGACAAGATAAAATGCGTAGAAAATCTCAAACCCCCAAAAACTATAAAACAATTGCGAAAAATTCTGGGTTTGACTAGTTATTTCAGAAAATACATACGTCACTACGCTCAAATAGCAAAACCTCTAATGGACCTAACTGAAGTGACCTCCCAAAATATTACTTGGTAGCAGGAAGCTGAAACTTCTTTTGACACTCTCACGAAAACACTTACTTCTGAACAAGTATTGTCACTACCTGATTTTGAAAAAGGAAAATTTGTAGTCACCACTGATGCCTCGGCTCTGGGCATCGGTGCAATCCTTTACCAGTTAATCCCCGTAGAAGACTACCCCGATCCCCTACAGAAACCCCCTCAGTATATAGAGTTATTCATATGTTATTCAAGGAGAACCTTATCGAAAGGTGAAAGTAGTTATTCTAAAGCGCAATTAGAGCTACTATCTATAATTTACCACTTAGATAAATTTAGACATTATTTAGGGGATCAAAAATTTAAGTTGCATTTGGACCATAAAAGCTTAGAGTACCTAAGCACATTCAAAATCCAACGGGAATTTTAGCTAGATGGATAATGAAAATCCAAGATCTGGATTACCAATTTGAGCATTTGACGGGCAAAAAAATGTCCACTGGGATTACATGAGTAGATACCCCGAAATAACTCCTCAGCCAATGAAAACATAGAGAAAAATGCCATCAACCCTAATGAAAGAAAACAAGAAGAATAAACCTAAAACTCAAATAAAAAAAAATAAGGTTAATCATTGCCCCTTATTGCTGGCAAACATTAAAAGAAACCAAATTAAGGATAAAATATGTTCGATTCTCATTTATTATTTTGTAAATTTTGATAACCTGCCCGATAAGTTCAAAGCCCTGAAAAGGGAAATAGATAATTTTTATTACCATTTAGACAAAGAGATCCTTTGAAGAATAGTAACAGGCGATACAAATAGAAATCAAACTTTTATAATCCCAATATTACCCCAAAACTTAAGAATACCTGCCTTTGAATATTTTCATTTGGATATAGGTGGAAATTTAGGGATAACTAACCCTCCACAAGTTAAAACAGTATTTTTACGTACCATCGGCGTTAACGAAACTTAAAGATTTTGTAAGTACAAGCGAAGCGTGTAACTTAAGAAAACATCCCCAAGCTTATCCTAACCCCCCATTGGGAAGAATCCCCATGTGAGGTTTCCTTTCGATATTGTTTCATTTGATTTATATGGAACCAGCGGAGGCTTACCAGTTTCCAACAGGGGCAATAATTGAATTCTTTCAGTTATAGATCACTTTTCCGGATTCACTTTTGCTAAAGCATTGAAAAATCAAGGCACGTACGCTATGAGTAAAGCGTTTGCGAAATTATTTTTAAAATTTGGCATTCCCGACAAGGTTATAAGCGATAATGGAAGTAATTTTGTTTCTAAGGTAACAAAAGATTTAATGAGTTTTCTTAACGTAGAGAAATTGGTGATATCTCCTTATCATCTACAAGCTAATAGGAAAATCGAAAATAAGCATAAAATATTTTCCAATGTCTTAAGCATTTATACAAAAGACAACAGAAATGACTGGGATCAGTTCCTACCTTATTTGACCGATGTAGTCATTACTGCCTATTCAGAAACAACTAAAGAAAGTCCTTTTTATGTTTTGTTTGGTCGCGATTTCAGGGTACCGTATGATGAAACTGTTGAATCCCGACAATATCATAATAACACGGAGGATTATAAACAAGAGTTTAAAAATAGGATGAGGAAAACCTATAAGACAGTTTGAGAAGAGTTAGAAAAATGTAAAATAAAACAAGAGTTAGGAAACCAACCCAAGGTCAACGAGAACATAAATTTTAAGATAGGAGATTGCGTCTACCTACAAATGAGGCAAAGGTGGAAGGCAAAAAAACTTTCCAATAAATATTCTGGACCTTACAGAATAATCAAAAAATACGACAATGATTTTACTTTTAAAAAAATAAACCCCGATAACGGAAGTACATATAAGGCACACGTTAGAAAAACCCTGAATAAACACGATAGAAAACCCTGAGGGTAGAATCAGAACAAGAATTGTTCAACCCCTCCCCCAAAAACCTGGTGCCATCCCGTTGCTGACGGAAGAACGAATATTAACCAATTACTTCAGAGGCGATCGAAACTCCTAGATGCTGCTGCACAATTGATAAAAGAAAGATTGAAAATCTAAAACATGATAGAAGTCACACTTCAACCTCTTAGCAAAGTTAGGGCCTCCAAGGAAAAAATAAACAAAAAAAAATAAATGATTTCCTCGTGGCAAAACAAATAAATAACCTAATCGAGACTGAATTTATGGATTGCAAAGAACAGGGTTCAAGAATACAGAATGAAATAGAATCAGTAAGTGACGCCACATTTGTCAACGGATACGATTACTTTGATAAACTTTAAAAATTACAGATCTTATATAATTAAATGCAGGAAATCGGTAGAAAAGTGGAAGACTATAGAAATAATACTGTCTTAACTGCAACAGCAGCGGTACAAGAAGCACTGGTATCTGAACAAGTCAAGCTCCTAAACTTACAGCATGGATACGGCCACTTAAAAGCACAGAAAGAAATAATTAAACTACGACAGGAAAGCTTAGAAAACAACTGAAAGAAAAAAAGACAGAAATCAGCAAAGAATTGCAAAAGCAGAGGTATTTTTGTTCAAACTTAGAGAAAATGGTGGAAACCTTATTTACAATTTGTCGATATACCCCTCAGCCCACAACTGGAAAATATTCTTGCTAACACATATAACGGAAGACCACCACAACCCCCATATTTTCCGATCCCCAATCAGGCTCAGTATCCCCTCATAAGCCCCCAAACAGAATCTAATAAACAAAACCCTCCAACTTATGATAGCGTGACTGGTAGGAGCCAATACACCACTATCCAAGTAAATGATACAAATGGCAAAAGGTCCTCAAACATCTATCCACCAAAAGGAACGCCCAAAGTGCAACCGTTACTTTCGATATAGAAAACTAAGAAAACATCGATCATGGCTACTATTTAAATTATAAAAAAAGGTAAAATTCTTTTTTCTCGCTTAAATACCTAAACAAAAAAAAATATTTTTTATTAGTGTAGTATAATAAATTGTGTAAACAAGGGGTAATAGCGGTAATCAAATACATCGTGCGCAATCACGTTAAACTAGAGGATCAACAAACCTTGTTAATTATTGATAAAGTGTTCAAAAAATACTAAACTGAGTAATTAATAACCTTAGTTTCCTCATAAACCTTTAAAAATATATGTAACTACATAAAACCTTCGAAGTCGTTATTACTCTTAAAACCTTTCTTCTTACTTAGCTAATATCCATTTTCCTTTGAAATCATATAAAATTAATTTACAAAGAAGGAGGAAGGTAGAAATCCCTCCCAATAATAAAGGAGCCCGATTTTAATCATAAGAAAAGATGACCGGAAGTAGCCACGCTAACTAACCGTAAAAATTTGTAAATACTAGACTTCCTAAAATACATATTCGACAAAAATATATACCAGTCGTTATCGCAATAGTTATAACCAAGATTTTTCTGTTAACTTTGAACAACACATTTAGTAATTAGCGGTAACGCAATAATCAAGTGTGTATATAGCAGTAGTAACGATGTGAGACACGATTTGTTACCATGCAGAAACATAATAGTTAACCTAGTTATAAACATAGAGTGTCTGTCAACCTAAATAGCAGAAGCAAACTAATCTTTCAAATCTGTTCATATACTAAAATAAAAAAAAAAATCTATCACTAATTATCCGAATCAAAATATGAGGTCAAGAATTTGGCAGAAATTTCCTCATTGAAAATAATTGCAAGTAAAATTATATATTTTTTGCTTCCTTGGTGACAGAAATGGATCTTTAATCCGTACGTAAGACATGCGGTGATGATAAGCTTAAATAATCAAAAACCATCCTTTCTCTGTAAAATAAAAAAAGAATAAAAGCAGGCCAACGGGAACTAAAAGTATTCTTTTGAGGTTTAAAATAAATTCAGCTGTTTGGAAAACCCCTACAAATTACTAAGTGAGACCAAGCAAGTTTTCTCTTCGCAATTTTTTTTCTAAACTGATACCATTTTTTTAACGTTATAAATTATTTATGTAGTTCAAGTGGCCCTATGTAAAAGGCTGGTTCTTGAAAACTATTTTACGTCAGTGATTTCACCATACGTTCCAAAAACTCACAAAAACCAGTAGCAAATTGATCGACTTGTTTACATGTTTCTCTGTCAAAATCAGAATGCTTTCTCTCTTTTAAGGTCAACACTAGCAATGCAGTTAGATTAACCCTGTGCACTATGTTATATACTAGGAATACTTTTGTTAATTAATAATCTATGCTTCTATTTTTATTGGAAAACAGTAGAGTGGTTTTTGAAAAAAAATAAAGATAAAATTAGTATTACCAGGAACTAGAAACAGGCGCTAGCTTAGTGAAACCATGTATCTAAAAGGCAGATTATAAAGTAGTCATACCTATAATTGGTAAACCTATCCGCGTCCTCCATTTCCAGGTATATCACAGTCTAAAATGAAATAAAAACAACCTTAAAAGGCACTACCTTCCAGTCATCAACAAATAAATAAGAAAGCAAAAGTCTCTACGACCTTGGAACAAGCGCGGTAACAGTTAATGTCAAATAGCAAAATGACACCATTGTGAAATTAATAAATGTGACAAAAAGGGGTACCAAATATTTTCATTCACGAGCGTCTAGACTTTAGGACTTGGCCCTTAAACTTAGCCAGAACAAAAATTCAGACTCTTAATAAATATTAACCCATAGCTTCACCTCGTAGAATAGATCCAGATATAAATAATTTCTAAGACCACACTGGCTAATCATGATAAAACGAAACAATAGTAAAAAAAAGATAAAAAACGAGGATTATACAAGCCAGTGAAACATATGGAATAAAATGCAAATATTTCGGTCAAGACCTCCGATTGACCGTCCTCAGTGCAAGATAATAAAATTAAAATTATTAATAAAAATCCATGGATTTTTATACCCATTTTGTTAAAAGTACATTCACCTTAAATAGGTTTCTCCCGTGTCTCTATTGAGAGCAACCTTTCGGTGAATGTACTTTTTTTTATCTCAACTGCCTCCCTGAAAACTTGGATGAGACCTTTAACAGGGGCAATAATGGAGGTGTTATCGAATAAAACGAAATGGTGCGGGTTGTCATACACATGCTGAGCCAAGGTGGAATCAAAAGTCTCAGGCTTTTGGCATAGCTCCATCGCTTTGTCGATTGAGGACCTGTGTTCCAACAATCTCTCCCCCAATTGTTGATGGGTTCTTCCAACATAGAAACAGCCGCAAGAGCATGGAACCCTATAAACACCACTGCCCAAAATAGGGCTCGTTTTATCTTTACCACTGTTAAAATAGTTCTGGATTTTATTAGAATTTTTTAAGGTGACATTTAAGTTGTGTTTTTAAAGAATTTTTTGCAATTTGTCACCTAGTTTGTGAAAATAGGGCAAAACAGTAAAAACTTTCTTATCACCAACTAAAGGGATGATATCTGTTGGAGGTTGTGGAGATGATGAATCCTTTTCTGCTTTTTTTGTCTTTTTTCTATGATGGATTCCAGTAACTTGATGGAATATCAATTGCAAAACAAAATGTCCTTCAGATAATTCAATTCTGGGATTATATGAGCCTTTGAACAAATTCTTATGATATGACCAACTAAAGATATAACTACTCCTCTTTTTACAAAGGGGGGGTGGTTGGAAGAGAAATGCAAATACCTATCATTATGTGTAGGTTTTCTATAAATTGAACATTCAAGGCTGAGAGATTTGTTGAAGATTAAGACGTCTAAAAAAGGCAGTTTATGATTATCTTCCAGTTCCAAGGTGAACTGAAGGTTGGAATCGAAACTATTAAGATGAAGTAAAAAAGCGTTAAGCTATATATCTCCATGATTCCAGACAGAGATCACATCATCGACAAACCGGCCCCAGAACCGGTGTTTCAGAGGAAATGTATTGAAAGCGGAGGTTTAAATAAATTCCATATAAATAGTGGCCAAAAAAGGTGAAGGGCTCGCACCCATAGGGAGCCCATTTGTTTGGGTGAAAAATTGATTGTTGTACTGAAAATATACGGAATATCTATTGCAAAGGCGAACAAGTCACATCATGGTTTCAATATCTAATGTTTTGTAATCCATCCGGTCAATATTATCTTCTAGTTTCTTTTGAAGAGCAAATTCACATTTTTTTATATCACATGACGTTACATCGAAATGGCATCAAAACTGGCCAAAATTATGTCTTTTTTATATCGAGGTTTTTTAATTTTCCACTAGGTGTACTGAATTTTTAATGTAAGAAGCTTGCGTCGACATAAGAGGACGAAAAATTGTGGCTAACCATTTTCCCAGTCTGGAAGCTGGCGAACTATAAGAGGCCACAATTGGGCGCAGAGGAACTCCATCTTTGTGAATTTTTGGGACACTATAGAATTTAGGAGCGGAGAACCCTTCAGGGTAAAACATTTTGTACATTTGTGGAGTAACGAGTCTTTCTTTTTGTAAAATTCCAAGCTCTTTTCGTACTTCACGGGTGAACTTGTCGGTGGGGTCTGACTCTATACGTTTATAAGTGTGAGTGTCAGAAAAAATATCCGTAACTTTTTTATTATATGAGATTTTATCAAGGATAACAATTTTATTCCCTTTGTCAGCCCTGGTGATAATGTTGTCTGGGTCTTTTGTTAAATTTCCCAGAATTTGTGTTTCCCGAGTTTTTGAATTAGAGGAATAAGGAGTGAAATTAAGAAGATTCTTAACAACCTCCCCTCGAAGTAAATCGGGATTTTCCACAATACCTCTTCAGCCAAATATACCCGCCTCCACACTGGATACTATCTCTGAGAAATTTACTCGTGGAAATTAAAAGCACAATCACCGAAACGTTGCTCTCAATAGAGACGCGGGAGAAACCTATTTAAGCCCCATTTATAACGAACTAATTAATTCTGATCGATTTTACTTAAATATTAAAAAAAATTCACATTTTGCAACCTAACCTAATCTGTGATGATGTTTTTCCTGGAAAACGTATAGCTTTTAAAAATGCTCTGTACAAATTAAAAAATTGAATTCCCATTCAGTACTGTATTTTTTCATTCAGTTACCCTTTCACCGTTACATGGAGAGGGTCTTCAAATTTTAGTTGTGCTTTGTTTTAAGGTTTGAAATTTTTTATAGTACCCATGGATTTTTGTTAGTAATTTTAATGTTATTATCTTGCACTGAGGACGGTCAAGCGGAGTTCTTGACCGAAATATTTGCATTTTAGTCCATATGTTTCACTGGCTTGTATTATCCTCGTTTTCTCCATTTTTTTTACTATTGTTTCGTTTTATCCAGATGTAAAACAAAGATAACCCACAATACGGAAACTATCAAAACAAGTAGCCTAAAAACAAACAAAATATGAGCAAATAATTCATTATTCTATAATGCCCATTACGTACCAATAATAAGAATGCCAATTTCAGCGAATAAGAGGAAACTACCCTTGAAAAAATGAGACAATTAGAAAAGTTTTATGGTCTCAGTCTATTGATCCCTTCGCTTTGATGTATTTTTTTGTGAGTAGTATAATCCAAAGTTGGTTTACATACCTTTTAAGTCACGTGTGACATTCACCTTGATTAAAACTATTTCGACAACTAGTCCCCGCAATCTAGCCACTAATCATGTGTTACTCGTGCAAAATAGACAGTTTTGAAAAATAAGGAACCTTCCGTAAGTCCAAAATTACATGAAAAAAGCTATCAAAGTTCCAAAATATTGTATCTTGGAGTTACAAATAAGATAGAACTATAGCAAAAAATAATGAATAGAAAATTGTAGCCTTTAAGGGCACAAGTTTGGCCAGTAAACTCAACCAGTGGGAAAAATCATAGCTAAAATATATAAATAACCTGTAAAAAATAACCCTTAGAATGAGTAGAAACCTAGAGGAAGTAAACCATAATGCAGAAATTATTAAGCTGAATATCATAAAACAAGAAATGTACAAATATAAACTTAGTTTTCCAAAGAACGCATTAGAAACCTGTAAAAGACATACCGACACATACGAGTCGCGAGCCCTTTGTCAACAAGTGGTCAATTGCGACAATGGATAAGCCAAATATCCTCAGAGGTAGGAAGAACCCCCCCCCCCCCCTTCGTTAACGAGAATTTCCGAAACTAAATCCGCGCTAGTCTTCTCCCGATCGTAGAATAACATCGTAGGATTACTCTAACCCTAGAATAATCATGATAAAATGATGCGTAAACAGGCAATAAAGCGTAATCCAAATTCTGTATTTTTTCGCAAAAGATACGGGTTCTGCAAGGTATATTGTTAAGGCGGGTAGGTCAAAATTGGACAAATATAAGCCTGCCAATACGTAGATTAATAACCGAGATCAATTACAGAATAACAAGTTAAAATAAAAATAAACAATTCTCCCAAATATTACCGTAATTCGTGAACGTTAAATGAAAAACACAATATTTAATAATGTTTACTAACCTTATGAGCTGATCACGGCACCCGATTCTCGCCAAGTCCTGTTCCCTCAAAGAAGGAGCGATACGTAATCAACTGTATGTTATCCATGAAAATTCAGTTTTACAAAATGTATGCTATTTAAGAGTGCAAAACAATATGTATTCATTAAGGCACTCATAAGTTTGAACTAAGACTAAGAAAAATGAAACGGACATTTATACGAAAATATGAGTGACCCAAAAGTATTTTCTAATGCAATCGAACAATAGGGGAAGCCGTAAATTACCGAGATTGGAAGAATAGATGAATAGGCGACCATCTTTGATGTCCTTTAACCAACACCTAAAATCAAGAATTCTCCCTTGTTCAAAAACACGTTTTGATATACCATGCAATAGAAAGTATCGCGATAAATCTAAATATCGCAAAAACTTTCTCTTCAAGACAAACCCCTGTAAAATACTAAGCAAGGAAAAAAATATACAATATTTAGAGTAACTAATAGTTTGTATATTAGGGACTGAATCGATTCAAAAATCAGAGCGAGTCTGCCCCAAGACCATTTCAACGCTCCGATAACGTCAAACTTGCAAAATATCACGATAAAACTAAAAAAAAGTAACAAAGAATATAATCAGTTTATCATCAGCATTCATTCCGCTAACATATAATTTCACAGGCTGTGAAACAACTTCCCATTGACACCAGTTCCCATTGACAAGAATTATCATGTTAAGTGGAAATCTTACTTTATAAGACTTGCTATGTTAAGTGGAAATTTTGCGTGAATAATTACAGGCACTAGAAAAGTCACTCGGATGCATTTGTCAGGCTCGGCCCTCACAGAAAGATAAGTAATCTTTCTAATTATTATAACCATATTTCCGGATTAATTATGACTTCTGTTAATTTTTCTGAAATTCTACAAGAAATTAATCGAAAATTGAACGGAATAGAAATAGTTTCATCGCAGGTTCAAGAGCTTAGAAACGACCTATCTGCTATTTCGTCGTGAATTGATTCGACAGTAGACAAGTTCTCGGAGGATACGTCACAATTGAAGAAAGATTACCTAAGTTTGCAAGCTGAAATGTCGGCTACTAACGTAAAGTTGCAAAGACTAGAAAATGAGTCTAAAAAGTGTAATTTTGGTCCTGTATAATTTCGATCCTACAAACAAAGGTTCTTCGTTACGAGAAGATGTAATGAAAGCACTCAACTTGCCTGTGTCAAATTTAGGGCTGAAAATGATGGACATTAGAGACATTTTTCGGCTAAACGCTAAACAAGGCACGCGACCGGTGTTGGTTAAGTTTACAAGTAGTTACATTTGTGATACTATATTGTGTTCAAGTGCGCACCTGAAAAGGGCGGGTCTTGGTGTTAGTCCCGAATATACAAAGCGTGAATTTTCTATTCGTAACCACGTAAAGCCTTTTCTTGAACGGGATAGAGGAGAAAATAGAGAAGCAAGACTAAGAGGGACCAAGTTATATATTGGTCAATAGTGTTTTACGTATAGCTTTGATAATCAGTCTGTAGTTGAGGTTACGAATGCCCCTAATATAGAGTCATCAGCGAGTACCATGAACCATTTTAAGGGAAATTTTGGGCAAAAGTTTCACTGTGAACCTGGGTCTTTATCAGTGTGAACAGTGAAACTCCTGTTATTAAAAGAGGCTCCACATCAACTTTTGTCGGGCCTGTGGGGGCTCCCAAACGTAACAGCCAAAAAATTATTAGCCCAGATGACCACCTAAGACAGAAGAGCAAGTCGGTTAGAGCTGACGATCCTAATAAAATGGAGCCTAGGCGGCTATTTAACCCGTCACAACCCATTGGCTCAAATAGTGGATAGGATAAGCAGGGCCATGGCGCAAATTACGAGTGTCATTTAGCGCATTGGAATGTTCAGGGTTTTTCGTATCTTAAAGTAGAGTGTCTTCTTAAATGTCGTGATTTTTCAGCTGTATAATTAGCAGAAACGTGGCTGGAAAAAGAGGAGAGAATAGAAGGTTTTTCTTATTTCGGATCACAAAGAAAGCGATCGCAGAATGGTAGAACTTATGGAGGAGTGGCATTATTGATAACGAATAGATGGCGAAATTTATCTCGGTTGAAAAGTGTTTCACGTAATCTAGTATGGGTGCGAGTACCTTTAGGTAGTAACTCGTTTATCTTTTGTTCAGTGTATTTACCGCCGGAAACTAGCCCTTTTAGTGATGAGGATACCTGGGAGATATTAGAAAATGATATGGATCGTTTTTCAAAACAGTTTCCGTCCGATTATTTTGTTTCTCTAGGGGATTTTAACGGAAATACAGGGGAGGACGAAGGATCCCATGAGGAGGAGGTGGGTCTCGAACTAGGAAAAACTAATGGAGTTTATACGATTGAGCCGTCGGTTATGAGTAGGACGAGTAAGGACGGTCATCGGAGAAAGCATAATTGGGGTAAAAAATTATTGGATTTTTGTGGTAAGCAGAATTTGGTTATTTTGAATGGGAGGAAAGGGAAGGATAAAGGAGACGGGGATTTTACATGTTTTTCGGGTAGATCTCCAAGTGTTATAGATTATGGGGTTGTTAGTCTGGAGATTCTTTCTTGTTGTGTGGATTTTGAGGTGATGGCGCTGGCTGGGTCGGATGACGTGCCTATTAGGGTTGAATTAGGAGGGGGAGGATGGGCTGAGAGCCGGAAAAAGAAGTTTGGGGCTAAGGGAAAGATGGGTAATGAGCTTGATTGGAAAGAAGGTTTAAGGCTGGATAATGATATTGAGGAAAAGTTGAAAAAGGTACTAGCTGAAGATAGAGGGCTGGATTCATTTATTCAGAAGAGTGAGGATATGGCAAGGGAAGGGGATATAGCAGGTTCTGTTGATTTTTTGTCGGAGGTTTTGTATAAGATTGGAACTAAGGTGGCATGTAGGAGAAAAAATGGTAGAAGTACTGGCTTGATGAGTTTTTTTGATAAGGATTGTGAGGAAAAGAAGAAGGAGGTTTTAGTAGCTTTTAGATTGCTTAAGGCTAGTAGTACAGTTGATCTGGAAAATAATTTGCAGATTTTTAGGGACAAGCGAAGGGGATATAAAAGGCTACTTAAGTTGAAGAAGAGACATTTTGAAGAGGAAGAGAGAAATTTACAGGAGAAATTTAGCGTGAATGATACAACGGAGTTCTGGAAGTTAATTAGGAAATCAACAGAAAATAGAAAGTTGACTGATTCAGTCCCTCACGCCGATACCTGGCCAGAATACTTAGAACAAAAATATAAAGAGATATACACCGAAGAGGACAAAGAGAGAGCTGATGAAGAGATGAATAGCTTAGAAGAAACAGCCCATTTTGAGTTGGATTCAGAGGACGCTAAACTACACGCCTTGAAAAGCATGAGAGGGAACTCAGCCCCGGGCATCGATGGAGTACCAACTAAGCTGCTGAAATGGTCAAGAGCATGAGTAGAGAGGGGGGTACCAGTTCCATTGCTCACCCCTTCTGCCATCTACAACTTCTTTACATAATTTATGCATGTTTTTATGGTTTTTTTCACTGAGAATGAAAAAAAACAGGATTTTTCTCACTTGAAAAAACATGGTTTTTCTCACTTTTATGGATGTTTAATGGATGGTTATGTGTGTTGGTCAATTTATTTGCTGTATTTCACGGATGTCAACAGCAACTTATGTTTGTTTTATGGTTTTTCTCACTGAGAATGGAAAAACAGGGTTTTTCTCACTTTGATTGATGTTTCAAGGTTGATTTATTTGTTGTTGTTGTTATTGTTCGTCCAGGTGCACTCTAGGGAGAATGTTATGATCCAGGAATAGGAAGCAGGATCACGTGTCTCCTTCTAAACCAATCAGAGAGTAGATTACATCTCATTCTACGCCTATCAGAGGCTCGCTTACATATGGTTTCCCCCATTACATCGCAATTCGCCCTTGAGATTTCATATATAACGGACATGCATTGTGATTAAATTATCAGAAAGTATTGTGACACAATGGATACAACAAAGAATATTATTGATGAGCTAGAAGCCTTGGCAACCACAATTTACCATGTGAGTTCTGTTTTACTACATTTTCATTTTTTATTTTCAAAATAAAATATTTTCCTTGGTCACCCTCCAGTATATTTAGGTAAATCCCCCCTCCCACTCTAATACAAACTCCACTATGCTATCTTTATACTCGCTGGAAAACGTAAAATATGTTCTTTTTTTACCACATAAACCTACCTCCCCCGGTCAAAACCCCTCCTATGTTTATGACTTTAATTCTTGCTATAGAAATAATTCTCCTTTTGATAAATTCTTGCTTTCTGTACTGTGATCTAATTTGACAACTGACTTCTGTCAGCTATTAATATACAGTTTCCATTTAAGCCGTCACCTTATCTTTTATCGGTTCCGCAAAGATTTAATTATGGGTTAATTATTGCATCCTGTCAATGGTCATCCTGTATCTACGAAACCAGGGGATTAAGCTTTTTGTAGGTTTCACAGAAAGACACTTTTTTCCAGTCGAATTAGCGATAGGGTAAATCTTATAAATTGCAAGGGGAGCTGGTAACAGTTATGATAAATAGTTTCATATAGTATTTGTTTTCATTTTGAGTACTCTGTGTTTATATGGGGGGTGGGGTTTAGGGTTACAATGTCCCGCTTCTAGCAGCTTCGCTGCAAGGTGGAAATAAACGCCCCCCCCCCCGTTAACCGCAAGGGGATGGATTCATTGTGCAGACATGTATACCCTTTGACATGAAAACTAATGTAGTCATTCATATATATATATATATATATATATATATATATATATATATATATATATATATATATATATATATATATATATATATATATATATATATATATATATATATATATATATATATATATATATATATATATATATAACCCTGAAGTTTAGTGTTCAGTTAGCTTTTATTTATCCGCATATTTATCAGGTTGGCTATTTTGATATCTAGATTTTAAACCATTGGCTTGGATTTGATGCAGCTTTTGGCCCTAAAGAATAATGATAGTTTTTTTAATTTATTTTCTAAATGACAAAAATAGAATTTCTATGCTTTTCGGGTTTTTATTTCTCACAAGTTGTGTATTTAATTTTTTCTCAAGAAGGTAAAAATAGGAGCATGTCTCGCAAATTTTACTTTTTGCTTTGCTTATGGCTTAAGGGGAGGGGGCTTCTTAGTGATAAATATTTTCTAGACAAAATTATGGCTAGGGGGCGTACTAATTTTCCTTCTGTAAAAAAGGGGGAAATTATTTCGATACTAATTTTTTCTCTTCTTTTAAGGCCAATTGTGAAGAATGTATTGCGGCCCCTCCATCGAAGAGAGCAAGGGGTAATAATGCGACCCCTGCGAAGGCGACAGTTAAGCAATATGGTCGCTGGCCGAAGCTCCCTAAACAAGTGTTGCCTGCCCAAGCCGCAGCCCAATCTGCGCAGGATTGTGACATCGCTTGCCCATCCACTCTCCGTGGACCTTTAAAAGCTGCCCCACCAATGCTAGGTCCGGAGGTTGCCCTCCAGCATGCTATGCCAGGTCCATCCGTTACCCAAATACAGCCAGAATTTGCAAATGTAAGTTTAAATTTTATTTCTCGCTATTTTTTCAACCTGATAAAATATAACGTTCTCCCTTTGAATCATAACAAGTGCATGCATTCAGTCTGCTGAATTGGGTTAGCGAAGCCAAATAACAAGTGCGTGCATTCAGTCTGCTGAATTAGGTTAGCGAAGCCAAAAAAATGCACTATATCCCGCTGATAGTAAGTAGCGAAACCCTTTGCGATATAAACTGCTTTATTAACGAATGGTTCACCTTGCCTCTACAAATATTATAAAAACAACTTTCTATTGGAATGAGTTGTGTATCATGAAAAGGGATAGGCTATCCATCTTAAATCAAGTAAAGACACCGTTTTTTTCCAAAGCAGATATGGGCTATTAATATGAAATGTTTTTTGGGGGGGGGGTGATTGTTTGAACAAAATCAAAACCTACTATGTCATGTTTTATATTGTAAATATCATATATTAAGTTGGAACTTTCAGAATATATTGAGTAGTGCATTAATCAAATGCTACTGCTATTAAGTGTGTTTTCAAGAATATATGTAAATAATAATCCATTTTTTTTTAAAATAGGGTGATTTAGACACATCCAAAATAAGCTTTTTTCGGGAGATGGTCTGAATGAGTTATGCTATCCATTTCAAATCATGTAATGACACCGTTTTTTTTCCAAAGCAGATATGGGCTATTAATATGAAATGTTTTTGGGGGGTGATTGTTGGAACAAAATCAAAACCTACTTTGTAATGTTTTAGATTGTATTTATCTGGAAGTTTCAGGATATATGGAGTAAATCAAATGCTACTGCTAAGCACATGTAAATAATAATCCAATTTTTTAAAAGGGTGATTTAGACAAATAAGCTATTTTTCATTTATAGATTGTTCTGGTTCCATACTCGTCATCTCCCCCCTGCTCGTCAGTTGGAGAAGGAGAGGACGCGCCTATGGAGCTCTACAACAATGAAATGTCACAGCAGGGTACACTCGTTAATTCACTTGAGTTTAATATTAAGGATTTTTTAAAGGGATTATTTTAATGTAGATAATAGCACAGTTGGGCAGGATTTGGAAGACTTGAGCCCAAACACATTACAAATTTTAGAAGATTTTACCTGGGAATTAACAGGAAACCCTCCTCTAGCCCCTGATAACATTTCCCCACTTCAATCGAATGAAGTGCCTTCCCATAGCCCTATTATTGAACAATGTGGGGGGGGGAGGGGGTGGTGATAATATACAAGAGGAGGAGGTGGGGGGGGGGGAAGGGATGTTGATAATATACAAGAGGGGGAGAGGAAGGGTAATATACAATTGACACCATTTCCCAAATTTCAACATACAAACTCAATTTTAAATACAATAGTTGTCTACACTGCAACCTTTGGAGATCCATTTAATTCACTTTTGTGTGGTAATTTTGTGTTTGACCCCGTAGAAATTGTGCATGACTACGTAGATAAAATTCGTGCACTGCTGGAGAACCAAATTCAGTTGTGGGGAGGAGGAGGTAGGGATTCAATTAAGGTTTCTATTGTTTTAAAGGTTTTTGATTTAAATGAGGGAAAAAGTGAAGTTTAACACCATTATGTACACACCGAGATGCGTTTGATCTATCAAAATTTAGAGAATTTGAGGGTGTTTTTTCCGAGTGGATAGGTCATATTATTGCGCATCTCGAGAATTATAATGAAATTGGGAGCGGGTCGTTAGTTCTTTATGTTGAAAATTTAAGTGTTAATATTTGTAAATTTAAGAAAGATTTTATTTTAAGAGGGGGGGCAGGGTATGATAGGGATACAGTTTTAAAATTTAATCCAGATTTAGAAAGTTGTCGTGGTGTCCAACGAATTTGTTTTGAAACATCATAAATGTTTCAAGTACGCTTTCCTCATATCAGTATTCGAGCCTCTAGCACGTGACGCTACCAAGACAAATTTAGATCACTGGGCTGTACTTGGGAAGGAGGGGTCCAATTTTTCCATTGTAGATTTCACTTGTTTAGAGGGAAAATACCCAGTAACGCTAAGATCTATTGATATTTTTGAAATGGCCAATGCCCATTGAAATATCGGCGCTACTGTGGTTCAGTATGAAACTGAATTTAAAGATGGGGTTCGTACTAAAAAGAAGAGCGTGGTGTTCCCAGTAAGGGGTCCGTCGATTGAATTGGTCAAACACTGGGTTTGGCTGTTGTACACACCACCATCTAGTGACCTAGAGAATTCAACTGGCCATTTTAACCCAATTACAGACATCAGTAGAGTTTTGGGGGATGGTAGGGAGCTAGGGGTACGTTTCTACTGTCCAACATGCCTGTCACAATTCCGTAGCGATATAAAGTTACGGGATCATATGGAGCACTGTAGACGGCATGGCTACCAGTCAGTGGAAACGGTTTCAGGGGATAGGGCCATTTTACCCTTCAAAAATTTTAAAAACACCCTCCTCCAGAGCAACAAAATCTCGTTGGATTGTGAAGCGAAGCTGGTGGAAGTGAACGATCCTCGATTTCCAAACCGAATCAAAGAACATCAAGCTATTGCAGTGTCTTACGCCCACGCGCAAAGAGACAATTCTAACACTATACAGTTGTTAGAAATAGTAGAAACATTGGACGAGTGAGAGTGCATGGTCAAGGCACTGACTAAATTACTTGGCACAGCTAATGGTGCTATTTCTCGTTTGAGAAATAAGCATTACCCTATGGTGTTGTCTACAGAGGATCGTCTCACGATTAAAAATCAAAAAATATGTTGGGGTGGTAAGGGGGAGTTTGAAGAGGGGGATAAAGGGACTAAAGGGAAAAGAGGGGGGAGGGGGAAAGTCAGAGACCATAATCACTTGTGGCAGGAAATATCCTCGGGGATAAGTAATTTTAGAGGGGTAGCGCATCAATCGTGTAACTTAAATGTTAGCCAGCAGTTTTTTATCCCAGTTTTTATCCACAATTCAAATTATTATTTAAAATTTATTTTACCGGCACTGGCACGTATGCACAGGGAGGGAGGGGGAGTAGATAGTCCATGGGTAAATAATTTATTTACCTATAACATCATTCCCAAATCAGCCGAGAAGTTTTTGCTTCTCGAGCTGAAATGGCAGGTAGTAAATAATGGATATACGTGTTGGAATAAAATCAGGTTTTTAGATTCCTTTAGTTTTTTTCCCAAGGCATTGAGTCAATTGATTCAAGTGCAGAAAAGCGACAATTTTGATAGTTTTCCTTTTCTTAAACAGCACTTTCCAGACAGTGAAATGTATGACCTATTGACCTGTAAAGGTGTATACGCATACGACTATTACTGTTCTGGCGCTCGCTTAAGCGAGGTGAATCCACCTCCTATTGAAGCTTTCTACAATTCACTCACCAACAGTGAATGCACAGCCGAGGAATATGAGTTTGCCAAGAACGTGTGGTCTAAGGGGAATTGTAAAAATGGGTGGGATTATTGGAGACTTTACTTGGCCAGTGACGTTTTAACTCTGTTAGACATTGTGTGCAAGAACAAAGACCAAATCTAAACAGAGGTCGGACTAGATATAGGCTATTACTTTTCCACGCCACATGTGGCGAAGGACTTCATTTTAAAAATTAGTTGGGAGTAAATAGGCTTAATCACCGACGTAGATCAACACCTTTTTATAGAGAGATCAATGAGGGGTGGGTATGTTTTTCACGGGGATCACGTCTTGACAACCGATCCGAGCGGACAAAACAGCAACACCGGTACAAGGTCAAATGCAGTGTTCTTGGACATGAACTCATTGTACCCCTCGGCAATGTTTCACTACTCGTTGCCGTGTGGGAACTATCAATGGCTTGAGAATCCTTGTGAGTTCCCCGACATTATCACCGTTGAGGACAATGGGCCAAAAGGATGGTTCTTTGAAATTTACAGGCATATTCCACTGGCGCTTCACGATTCAGTTCAAAGATTTTGTTTTTCCCTGTATCAATCGACCAGTGAGCAGGGACTCACTGAACCCCTACAATCGATCATTGGGTGAGAATATGGGGATGCACTGGACCCCCTCTAAGCAAAAACTGATTGCAGATTTGGACCCTAAGGAGAATATCGTTGTTCACCATTTGCTTTTGCACTGGATGCGGAACAATGGTTTCAAGATCACCAAAATACATAGGGTCCTGTAATTCAGTCAGAAACCCTATTTAAAGACGTTTATCGACACTTTTGTTGATAAACGCTCTCGGGCTAACTCCAAAGTAGAGAAGGAAATGTACAAACTCATTCTAAATTCAGCGTTTGGCAAAATGTGTGAAAGCGTACGCAACAGACCTCGCTGTGACGTTGTGACTGATCCTCTAGAGTGTGCACGAATTATTGCCGACCCTAACTTTACATCGTTCACGAGCATAGAGGCTGGCATGGTTCTTCTACACAGGAAAAAGCAAAATGTGGTACTAAACAAGAATATAGCAGGAGGTAACTCAGTACTAGAAATTTCTAAAAAGCTCATGTTGTCGTTTTTTACAATGTGTGCAAGGTGCAATGGCCACGGGAGGGGGAGGTTCAAGTTCACTATGGGGATACAGATTCTCTGCTGTTAAAGGTAAAAACCTAGGATTTATTGGGTGATTTAGAAAATGGGGAACACATTAGCTCGCGGATGGATTTCACCAACTGGAATCCGTCCCTCTACCCCGAGTTGGTGAAACGGCAAGCCCCCAATCAACTACTAATGTTAAAATCAGAGACGGGGAGTGATTTGATATCCAGGGGGGGGTTCCCGGGTCCTAAAATTTAATGCGTAGAAACACATAATGGGGATGTAAAGCAGGCGTGTAAAGGGGTGTCCACACATTTTGTAAAGAGCAATTTCAACATGAGCGTGTACAGAGACTGTGTAGAAAGTAGCCTAGTGCCGAGAGCACAAGTGCTTGCAATCCGCTCTCTACAGTACAGAAATTATACTGTAAGTGTGGAAAAAATGCAATGTCGTGTATAGCCGACAAAGTCTATGTGCTCGAGAATGGTGTAAGTGTACTGCCACATGGCCACTACCTTATTTCAGACCGGGTTGAATGCATAGACTATCGCAATCAACTTGGTCTGGATAAATTAACCTAACCAGTAACTCTAACCCAACCTAACCTAACCACTAACCATTCATAAATTAACTAACCTAACCCAACCACTAACCACCGCTGACCCAACCTCAACAAACCCAACCTAACCTGCAGTCACGACGACTATTGTATACAGTTTTTTCCACCGCGGCCCCGGGGGGTCCCGCCCGCGGCCACCCTCGCAGCTCCCGGTGGTTGGGGGGTCCCGCCCGCGACCGGCCTTCGGCCCTGTGGCCCTGGAGGGGGGGGGGATCCCTTTTAAATTCATAATGTTCAACTGTGCTATCAATTTTTTTTTAAAGTTCATGTTCCAAGTGTTTTTTTTTGTTTTTTTTTTCAAGTGCTGTTGTACAAAAAGTGTGCTACTCTGTGTGTGCTAATGTACATAAAGTGATGCTGGACAAAAAGTGTTTTTGTTCATGTTTGAACAAAAGTGTTTTTTTTTATAATAAATGTTGTACATAAAGTGTCATTTTTATGTTGTTGTTCATGTTTAACAAACACAGTTTTCATGTTGAATAAATAACCATGAAATATTGTTGTTGTTGTTTTTCTTGTTGAACAAGTGGCATTCTTATGTTGTTGCTCATGTTGAACAAATAGAGTTTTCATGTTGAATAAATGACCATGAAATATTGTTTTTATTGTTAACGTACTAGATAGATCTATGGGAAAATTATTACTACTACTACTTATTCATTGGACACGTATTATTTACAGTTAGTTGTATTCCGACTGTTGTCAACAGCAGCATGTATCAATTTAAAACAACCTTCAGATCATTTCTGTGTGGTCCATCAATGTCGGAGAAAACAACACTTTTAGCTAAAATAATTCAAAATTGTCAGAAAATGTTTTAGGAAAAACCAAAGAAAATTTATTATTGCTATAGTATTTGGCAGGAGTCTTACGATCAAATAAAAGCTATTACCATAACCTTATCAATACAATTCATACGAGGACTTGATGTTTTCAATAGTATTGGACCGAACTCGTGGCGGATTATTGATGATTTGGCTGAATCCATTGAACAGTTCTCACAGGAAATGCTACAGCTGTTCACCGTTCACTCTAATCATGCATAGATTTCCATAACCCTAGTTTTACACAATCTGTTTCATCAGAGCAAATGTATGCGAACCCTTGCTTTGAGTTGCACCATCTATATTATCTATAGAGTTGTTCGTGATTCTAGCTCACTCATAACTCTCAATAAGCAAATATACCCCGGCGTCCCTAAATTTCTGCTGTCAGCGTACACTCAGGCGACAAATAAGCCCTACGGTTACATTTTGCTGGATCTTAATCAGAGCACACCCGAGGATCTACGTGTAGTCACCGACATTTTCAACAAAGAAATTACAGTATATTTTCCGGTGAACAGTAGAAAAGGCTATTAGTTGCCATTATGACACTGAAGAAACTAAACAAACGACGGAATATATTTTCCGTTTTAAGCACTTCAAAGCCTCCGCTCAGGAAGGCCACACTCAAACCCAGCGTTGACAATGATTTTATAAATGTATTATCTGAACTATGTTTAAATTTAACTGAAGGCAATGTAAACTTGCCAGAAGGTTCTATACAACAGATAAAGTAGTCTCATACCACTGTACGTACCTTGGCTTGTAAAAACAAGGGAAAAATTTTTAAAAGAAAATGTCTCTTTCAAGCGGGTGGTAGCTTTTTTACACTTTTACTGCCAAGAATTTCAGGACTTGTAAACATTTTTCTCTACAGAATTACTAAACCCTATAAATTGACGCCATTTGAACTTGTCCTCTCGCCCGTCGAACATTTTGAAGACAATCTAAGCAAATTCATTAATGATAAGAATATTGCCGATGACAAAAAACTGCTTTTACTTCAAGATGCATTGCGACGTGTGGACAAACATACCTTATCGTGAGAGACCCGCCCCTGTTACCGTCGCCGTCACCGATCCCTCCAAACAGGAAACATCTCCTCAAGATTCTGCAGCAGCAGCAGTGCAATCAAAGGAGAAGGAATTGAATTCAATTGTATCGAAAATTGGAAACCTATTGCCACTGACCTATCGTGAACAGAGTAAAAGAGTATTATCATATCTCGTGTTGGAAACTGATGAACATCAAGTTCAATTTGACGGCACAGGGAAACGAATTATAATCCAGGGAAAAAGTTATAGTCTAGATGATTTAATTTGTGATATGGTGACTAATCGTAAAGGACTTTTATCATTTGTCAATAATTTATACACCTCTCTAAGTGTATCAAAGTTCCCCAAAATCCTCATTGGCAATAAGCCAATTCTAAAGTAACCATAAGAATATGGTCCCTAAACCACACAAACACCACTTAAAAAAGAAGAAGACTAAATAATGGAAAACAATATCAGCAGCAGAAGCAGCAGCAATTATTTTATAACACCTGTGGCTGCTAGTCAAAAGCAAAGACGAAATGATTCACCCTCCAGTGTGTAAAAGGGGAGTGGACACTACACTACGTGTTTGCGTTCAAAATGGATGAAGTTCTGAAACATGTCTATGAAAATATTGGTGAAGCGGGAAGTTTAAGTTCTCCAAAAACCCTTTCTAAAGTTGTCTCTGACAGCAAATTATAAAAACCAAAAGAGTATCTAGAGAATGAACCAAGTTACACACTGCATCGGAGTCGCAGGCTTCGTGGCAAACAATATCGACAAACTAAAGCCTTTTTCCCTCTGCATATAATGCAAATGGATGTTTTAAGCTTAGACGCATATCAACGACGTCACAATTAATCCTACATATCTATTCTGCTGGCACTCCGTATCCTTTGTTGCTGATCTTGTGCTATTCTATTACAGTAAAAGAGGGGTGTTGAAGTTGCTCGGGTTATTGAAAGTATTCTTGAACAGAAATGCTAAAGAAAGATTCAATCGGATCGTGGTACCAAATTTGTTAATCCCCATGTGCAAAAGGTTCTATTGAAATATAATACACTTTATCATAGTCACAGCCCAATAAAGGCTTCATTGGCTGAACGATTGATAAGAACGATTCGTCTATTAATTTCAAGATATTGTACACTGAAAAATACATCTGCTTTTATTCAGGATTTAGATAAAACCATGCGGATATATAACCATCGACCCCATCGATCTCTGTCGAACTCAAGCCCTCGGGAAGTTCATTGCAGTGAAAATACATTTGATGTTATTCTAAAGCAATATTCCAATGGTGAAAAAGAAAAAAAAATGTGAAGAAGAAATTTAATGTTGGTGATAGTGTTCGAATTAATAGAACCACCAATATTTTTTGAAAAGGGGAATTATTTATGGAGCACTGAACTATTTAAAGTGTCCAAAATCCTGGACACCGAACCCACAGCATACCGACTGAGAGACACCAAAGATGATGAGATTCTCGGCTTTTTTTATGAATATGAACTTAAAAAAGTTAGAAAAACTAACGAAAGTTATCAAATTGAAAAGATATTAAAGAGTCGTACTTGTAGGTGCAAGAGACAGTTGCTTGTTCGGTGGATAAGATAAAACACTGATTTTGATTCTTGGGTCAGTGCTGAAGATATTGACAATGCCCAATGATTTCTATGTGACTTTCATGTCCAATGTTTCTGATCCTCTCTACAATGACCTGAATAGAACAAGTGATTTTTGGACGAAACTCTCCCCAACCATCAAATTAAACGACGGAAAGTATGAAGTGGCTCTTGTCGACTGTATTCTCAAAAATATCTACGACATCCTGAAATAAGATCTTAAATATGAAATAAAAATTATACACTTTGATTGGCCGCCACCATCGTCCCCAAGGGATCAGTATCAAATTCAAAAGATCAATTGGATGGATTATCCATATTTTGTATTACTCTACGAAGAACTGACCTGTATGAATGATTTCTATCATTCCATTACTAACAGAATTTCTGCTCGTAAAAAATGAGCTTTTCATTTCAACTATTCAAAGGAGGAGGGAAAGATCTACGTTAGTTCACCTATTGCCAATGAAAAGGTTATTCCCAATGATAATCTAAAGGATGTTCTTGGCTTTAATCTCAATATAATCAACGGTAAAAGTGCCGGAAACACTAATTTCATTTTTGCTGACTACCCACCTGCCTTCTCCACGGACATTTGTATATTTCTCTACGCCTCATTCGTGGAAACATCTCGGGTTGGTAATTCAAATGTTCCCCTCCTACGAGTTCTTGAACGAAAAACCAATCAAGAACATATTCACCACTACAATATAAAGTATCTTCAGTATATTCCTGTAAACACTTCCTATTTGGAACTCTGTCAGTTAACACTAAGAACTGAATTAGGTGATCCCATAGCAATTTAAAAAGGTTTGGCTGTGATTACATGCCATTTTCGACCCATTGTTCAACAACAACAAGATGTCTAATAGAAAAGTGGTATTCATTTGTCCTGATATTGACTGCTATGTTAATACTCTTGTCCCAAGACAACAGGGTAATGGAATGGACTATTACAAAGGGCGTACTACAATGTCTGCCTATGGCCTTGGCAGCTGGTTTGCTAAACTGTTTCGCTCTTCACTAAAAAAAGGTTTAAAAAGGTCGAGAAACAATGCATCACTCATCAGTCTCTACTCAGGTCGGAAACGAAAGACATAACCACTGTCAAAGAAAAGAAGGAAAAAGCCGACACGTACTGTAAGAACTAGTAGAAGAAGAAGCCCCAGGAAGAGAATTGTTAGATCGAAACTAGATTTCTTTTCCTAAGATGTCCTACCTACCGCATAAGGATTCTCAACCTTCAATCACCGCCTCATTGAATCTATTCAATGCTAAAAATGTTGATGTGAGTGTCAAGCATGGATACTATGAACAATTTTATCCTCAACAACCCCTCTCCGATAATATTCACTTTCAAATTTATTCCAATGAAGACTACTTTATGGACATGTCTTCGACATTTATAGATTTACAAACGAAAGTCCGGAAATCCGATAATACAATTCCAATTTGGGCCGATGGAATATCCTATGAAAATTGTATACTACATAATTTATTTCTTCAAATCAGTGTCTACATCAATGGCACGCTGGTGAGCACAAGCAACAATCTCTCAAATTATACTAGCTATATGCAATTCATGCTGATGACACCAAAGTCATACAAGGAATTCAGAGGCAACTCTAATGGATATGAATATATTACTAATACTGATAGTACAGATGCACTTAAAAATGCTACAACTAGTGAATTACATCTAGTTGGAAAAATATATCATGAAATATTTAATATACCCCAATGGCTACCACCCAATGTTAAAGTAGATATAAAATTGTCGCTTGCGCCATCCAATTTCATATTGAGAAAAGAACTTGCTGCCAATCCTGATGTAAGTCTCTCCCTCACCTCAGCAATACTTCATGTACGCAAACAACAAGTCATGAGTTCTGTTGCTTTGGCAGTGGAAAAACTGAGAGTCAGTGGAAATAATATTAAACTACTTGTTCCTCATACAATCACCAATCAACGTCATATTACCATGGGATCACGCATCTTCACCGATTCATCCTTTATCAATGGCGAATTTCCGTCAAAGCTCGCTTTGGCATTTGTAAAAAACGCTAGTGCATAGGTTCATGGAATGGATGCCCACATAAATTTGAAATGTTTGGACTTTCATCTCTTGTGTGCAAAGTAAACGGAATCCCACTCTACAATCTGTCTTTTGATAAACCCTATAGAACATTGTATGAGTTGACCATGCAAACTCTAGATCATGATTCGCAACTATTTGAAAATGGTATAACCGAAGATATGTTAGCTAAGACACATGGTATCATTGTATTGGATTTGTCTGGCACGCAGGATATGAGTATAGTACGTACGGGGAGTGTGCGTTTAGAGTGAACATTTGCTGAACCATTGGCTGAGAGTATTGCACTAATCTCACTAAATCAATATGAAACCTATTGGGAAATCACTCCCGAAGGCAGTGTTCTACTAGACGTGGCGCCTTGAACGTCAGTCAAATAATCAATGTATTTAATATGGATCCCTACATGTCCCAGTACAAATCCTATTGTCTGCCCTCGGACTCTCTTTGAAAAATTTAAAGTGTCAACAATACCTTGATTATTGTTAATAGCAGTCCATCGACTGTGCTGACGGGTCATTGGGTGTGCATCTTTCGAACAATGAAGACGACGATTGAATTTTTTGATCCTCTTGGTCTACCCTATACATTCTACACACCCCACATCAGCAACTATATTGAGAGCAGTGGGAAAACTATTATTCAAAATCGGAGGAGGGTGCAGGGTCTAACGACTAAAAGCTGTGGCCTCCATGCACTACTATATTTTGTGTTCCGATGTCGCGGCTGTACTTACGAGCAGTTTCTCAGTAGTTATGTTGACAATCCACGTCTGATCGACCACGTCTGACCGGAAATCCAATAATACAATTCCAATTCGGGCCGATGGAATATCCTATGAAAATTGTATATTACATAATCTATTTCGTCAAATCAGTGTCTACATCAATGGCACGCTGGTGAGCACAAGCAACAATCTCTCAAATTATACAAGCTATATGCAATTCATGCTGATGACACCCAAGTCGTACAAGGAATTGAGAGGCATCTCCAATGGATATGAATATATTACTAATACTGATAGTACAGATGCACTTAAAAATGCTACAACTAGTGAATTACATCTAGTTGGAAAAATATATCATGAAATATTTAATAAACCCCAATGGCTACCACCCAATGTTAAAGTGGATATAAAACTGACGCTTGCACCATCCAATTTCATATTAAGAAAAGAACTTGCTGCCAATCCTGATGTAAGTCTCTCCCTCACCTCAGCAATACTTCATGTACGCAAACAACAAGTCATGAGTTCTGTTGCTTTGGCAGTGGAAAAACTGAGAGTCAGTGGAAATAATATTAAACTACTTGTTCCTCATACAATCACCAATCAACGTCATATTACCATGGGATCACGCACCTTCACCGACTCATCCTTTATCAATGGCGAATTTCCGTCAAAGCTCGCTTTGGCATTTGTAAAAAACGCTAGTGCATAGGTTCATGGAATGGATGCCCACATAAATTTGAAATGCTTGGACTTTCATCTCTTGTGTGCAAAGTAAACGGAATCCCACTCTACAATCTGTCTTTTGATAAATCCTATAGAACATTGTATGAGTTGACCATGCAAACCCTAGATCATGATTCGCAACTATTTGAAAATGGTATAACCGAAGATATGTTAGCTAAAACACATGGTATCATTGTATTGGATTTGTCTGGCACGCAGGATATGAGTATAGTACGTACGGGGAATGTGCGTTTAGAGTGAACATTTGCTGAACCATTGGCTGAGAGTATTGCACTAATCTCACTAAATCAATATGAAACCTATTGGGAAATCACTCCCGAAGGCAGTGTTCTACTAGACGTGGCGCCTTGAACGTCCGTCAAATAATCAATGTATTTAATATGGATCCCTACATGTCCCAGTACAAATCCTATTGTCTGCCTTCGGACTCTCTTGGAAAAATTTAAAGTGTCAACAATACCTTGATTATTGTTAATAGCAGTCCATCGACTGTGCTGACGGGTCATTGGGTGTGGATCTTTCAAACAATGAAGACGACGATTGAATTTTTTGATCCTCTTGGTCTACCCTATACATTCTACACACCCCACATCAGCAACTATATTGAGGGCAGTGGGAAAACTAGTATTCAAAATCGGAGGAGGGTGCAGGATCTAACGACTAAAAGCTGTGGCCTCCATCCACTACTATATTTTGTGTTCCGATGTCGCGGCTGTACTTACGAGCAGTTTCTCAGTAGTTATGTTGACAATCCACGTCTGATCGACGTTCTAGTGGAAAATATCCTCTCAGACCTGTACAGTATTGATTTCAGTCCCCTAAGAGTAAAGTGCTTAAAAAATGTTTGTAAATTTGTTTATTAATAAAATGCATATATATAGAACAATGTCTTTAGATCTTCACTTTAGATTTCTTCATCGGTGTATAGGAAACTGTCGTGAACCACTAATGCTGGTAAATCATTTGGATTCACTGTATATTGATCTTGATTGACTGCAAAGTCAGGGTCACATTTTCTACAGTAAAATGTAACTTCACTCTTGTCATATCTCTTTGTATAGTCAATGATACTATTTGCATTCATATTATGAAATTCACGAGTTTCAATCTGACTATTTGAAGCAATATCACAAACAGTGTTTTCAAATGATGAATCACATTCGGTAACTGCCAAATAAAAATCACTTGGTTTATAGTCATAATATATAGTGTCGTCACAACGATGACGTAGAAACCAAATTGTCTTGTTACCCCAACAGTTGAATTGTAGACCTGGCTCCTCCTCCCAGAATAATTTAAATCCACAACGATACCAATCTCGTAGAAATAAACTAAAATCACGTTTGGGATTCTTTCCAATCATAGCGGGGTAAGTATTCTCCCACTGATCACATTTATCATAGTGACAATTGGAGCACAGGTGTCCTCTAGGGTGAGAGTCACAAATCTCCTCAAGACAAGAATTACATCCTTTAATTTGTACTGCATAGCCTCTATGTAATTTACAAGGATTACATAATTTGCACTTTTCACTATAGTCATCAATAATTGTACAATTCTCACATTCAGTCCAACTGCCAAGAGTGTACATGCATAATGGACATGTATAGAACATTTATTTTTTTTTTGGTTTCCAATGTCACTTGACTCTCTCACAGCTAAAACGAAACTGATCGTCCCTGCCGACGGATAAATTCAAGGTGGAGGAATGGACGACGAGAAGCTCTGTAACTTAACCTCTTTAAAATGGTGGGGGGAATCATCTATATTGAATTTATTGGTAATGTTTTCTAAAGGGTATCCGTAATATGATTCTGCTTTGTTCCAATGAATATATCAATAAATTGAGTATAAGCACTTCAATCACATCGGCAAAGCTTCATACAATAGTCCAATGGGGGAGAATCAGTCCTCATTATATTGTCAAGTGTTCCCAGAGAGAATATCCTGCGCTGAAGACATAACTCGAGAAAATCATCATCCAAAATCAAATGTTTTTCTATAAACACTAGATTCCATCCAATTCTCTCTTTCTCAAATTTATTCATTTTTCAATCCTTTCACTCTGACTGCTGACTCTAGACTGATCATGAAACGTTAGCACTAGCATTCTAACCTAACCAGAAAAGAAAGGAAACCTTTTCGATTTCGAAACAATTTTATTGAATAATTACAACAACAATAATACTATGCATGTACAATTAGCGATACAGTTTATTGTCTTCAATATGTTTCACTAATGCACTTACAGCACATTGAAGTCTATTCACATGTGCTATATCACTTTTAGCAGCGAAACATAATTGATCCTTCAATTTAAATTTGCTCAATGATATCACATATCTTGCATATACTTTATCCCATTGCAGACAAAGCCGTGATCCTCTCGTTATTTCCACCGCAATATTTGGGGCTCGTGTATTATTGCTAGCAACTCCACTATCAACTTCTCATAGGGTGAACATTCCACTCGTCATCATCAACACAAATATATATCCAAATGAGTAAAGTCAAACTGTTCTTCTCACTCCTTTGAATTCTATTCACAAAATAAAAAAAAATATCGCAAAACATCTTACCTTAAATACTCGGAAATCCTAACCCGCAAATTTTTACCCCGCTCTATTATTGGATTATAAGTAGTTGTACCCGACTCTCTGATTGGCTTAAAAGGAGGCATGTACTTCCTGTTTCCTATTCCTGGGTCAAAACATTTTCCCTAGCGTTAATGCACATGTGCAAACTTCGCCCCGGAAACAATACACTTGGAAACAACAAATAAATCGACCTTGAAACATCCATCAAAGTGAGAAAAATCCTGTTTTTTCATTCTCAGTGAGAAAAACCATAAAGAAATCCATAAATTGCTGTTGACATCAATGAAAAACAACAAATAAATTGATCAACACTCATAACCATCCATGAAACATCCATAAAAGTGAGAAAAATCCTGTTTTTGGGGTTCTGTTTTTGGAGCAAAAATCGAGGTCACATCAGAGGTTTTATTCCCATTCACAATTAAACTATTCACTAATGAACAGTGGATGTGTATTTTATCAACATTTCTTGTAATATTAGGAACTTTAGCACCTTCATTATATTTACTACTTAGTTAGACTCCATTTCAAATCCTAAAATAAAACATAAATAGCTATTAAACCGAAATTTATAAATCTCTTTTAAAATCATAACAAATTTCATTGTTTCTAGATTGGATGATATACTGATTGAGCATTTATCTAGGGATGAATTGAAATAACGAGTTAAGAAATAATTTAAACCCTCTTCATCATGCAACCCATTGGGTATAAGAACGGTTATCCATCCTTCCTTATTTTTTCCCTGTATTCAAACGTATTATTTTTAAATTGATCACTAATGTTATACCATAGTGTAAATTGAGTTAAAGCTATTTCATAATCAGAGTTTCGATCTACCGTAATTGGATTATTTGTATAAGACTGTTCTATTTCAGTTTTGTTACCACTAATAATAATAATAAAAAAAAACATTAGAAAAGTATTTTTTAGTCATAAAGTTCAAATTCTGAGATAGTTGTTGTAAATAGTATTATATTAATTTTTATTAATAATTTTGTTTTTGAACAATGAATTGAGCAGGTCAATAGCTTCATTTCTCTCTTGCTCAGATGTATTTCCAGCAGCTCTGCTACCTAGCCAACTATATAATTATTCAATCGCATCATACCTTGCTGAGGGTGTACAACATCAAAGATATCCTTATTAGCTTTTAACCTTCTTCTATAGATTTTTACGATTTAAGACTTTTTTCTAGTTCATTAGATTTATCACCTCTGATATTTCCTCCATATCTTTGATTAAGTGTTCCTGATTCACCTATAGCATCTTTAGAGTATTGATAACTTTCTAAATAAAAACTAGGCATTTCAAAATAGAATCCCTAAGGACTATAGTCCTTATTTATTTCTCTCAAAAGTTCTTTATCTATCCCAGAATAAAAATTAGCAATGAAATTTGGTTTGATCGTGGGTAAAATAGCTTGACTTGAGCGAGCTTGAAAATATTGATTCAATTTTTGTAATCGTCTTCTTAAATTAGTGTCATTTCATGTAATTTATCAGTAATCATATTTGTATTTTTATCTTCTGCTTCAACGATTGGAGCACCCAAGTTTTCAGCAAAGTTATTATTTCCGTATATTTCTCTACTTTCCACTATACTCACTAATAACTTATTCAACTTTATAGGATCCATTTATAGAATTAAAGTTTTTATTTAATCATTTTCGAGAGTTCTTTTTCATAAAAACCACCAAAAATGAATTCACCAATTTTATCCGACAGTTCATACGTTAAAGGGGTTGTATGTTTCACTAAAGCTGTTTGAAACAGTTCAGTTGTGTAATCGGGTAGGTAACCCTTATCAAACACCCTTACTTTTATTAATTCTAACCAAATAACCAGCTTTGAATTTGTTTATGGATGGCTTTTGAACTTCGACAACAGGCAATAAATTAATGTACACCTTGTTTTCATATCCTTTATACTCGCTTCTATTGGTTTTGTTTTGATGAATTGATGATAAGAATAGTTATAATTGTCAACTAAAGAGGGTAATATATCTATCCAACGTTTTGTATTGTTATGAGTAAAACATTTCCATAATTTCTGTTTGATCGTTCTATTAAACCGCTCAACAATTTGAGCTTTCATTTCACTTTCAGATTAGATCCAATGAATTTCATGACTCTTAAAAAATATTTAAATTTTTTTCATAACAAACTCTTTACCTTTATCTCTTTGTAACTTTTTATGTTTTGTATTTTTAAATAAATCTAAAAAATCATTGATAATTTCCTTACTTATTTTACCCTGTAAAGGAATAAACCAAGCATATTTACTAAAACAATAGATGAATGTAAGAATACAATTAAAATTATTATTTTCACCTTTATACTGGTGCACATCAACCAGATCTGATTGTCACTGGTAATTGACATTATGAATGCACACGCATCCTCTTTTAATGTATGATAAGCTGGATGGTGGAAGGGATAACAATTTTTTGTAAATTTTTTGTGATTTTACCTTTTGGTATAGAACTATTTTCTTTTAATTTTCTATGTAAATCATCAATCCCTGAAAATTTTGAATAATAGAGTCCTAAAAGTTTGTTTTCTACGCTACTCTTGCATTACAAATACTACTTCCTTCTATCCAGGGTTTCGCTCTTTGCTTCCTTTTTAAAAAAACAATTTTCTTGCAACCACAAAATTTAGAAAAACCTTTAATCATCGACACATAATTTCTTTTTGAAACTGTCCAAGTTAAAGACTCGGTTGCAGTAACCTTTTTAAATCGCATACAATAAATCTCCATGAATTACAGATTTGAATCATTTAACAAATTTAAATTATTAATCATATTTATAAACAATAACTGATGTCCAAGTTCTCAAGAAAGTCTCAAGAATAGTAAATAGAAAGCAATAGAATGCCTCAAGTTTGACTATTTTTTTATATTTGGAATTTTCTTTATTAAAATCAGCTCCTAATAAATGGTAGACATTGCAGAAATGATTAAAAGTTGTTTACAGCGAAAATCCTAACTCGTCAAGATATAAAATCGATTACCACATCATACAATTAATTAATTGCGGTCATTTGCCAAAGATCATAATTTAAAGATTATTGGCAAAAAATTTGAAATATTCAAAACCACCAATGATTATCTAAATAATAAAATATCAATGCGCGATCACTATATGCAAGAGTCACAAAATTTAAAAAGAGAAAAAGACAAAAAAGGTATCACTAAAATATTGAACCTGAACTAAAAGCGAAATTAGAAAATAAAACCAAAGAAAAGAAAAAAATTATTGTAGATTTAAAACTTCAGTTTAATAGTGTAGGAAATAAAGATATTATTGAACTTAAAATAAATTTAAAATCAAAACACATTTCATATGCTGGGAACTATAATGAAGTTGAGAATAAAATAAAAAGTTATTTGAATAACCAAATAGAATCAAATAAAAAGGATGTTAATAAAAATCGACAATCCCTTCGATATATAACTTGTAGAGAAAGTGTTAAAAAAGAACGAATGCTTCAAATATATTTGTAAATAAGAAAAAACGAGAAGTTCCAGATATCCCAATGTATTTGTTTAAAAAAGAAAAAAAACGATAATAATCCAAGTAATCAATGGATTGGAGAAAATTCTCTTCCATTTAATATTTCAATGAATACAAATTGAGCTGATTTTGAATCACTTTTTGTCTCTGTTGTTAGAGATTTAACAAATAGAAGGCATGATAGAGATAGCTACCCAGTTCAATTTACAACACATGTAATATTTTATTCTCAGAAAGATAACGAAGTACTCGAACCTATCCATTATCCTAGCTATTCCTGTATTTTTAATTCCTGGATTTATCTTTGAAATTACAGCATAGGCAGGCAAGAGGTCTCTTAGGCAGTAGCTTTACTACGGCTTTTCAGAATAGGCTGAAAAAATACTTTTTACTTTTCTCGGCCACAAGGGCTTTTTTAGGCTGAAACGCGAATAATATAAAATTGAAACAGCTTTTTTTTCGCTTATTCTCAGCACCAGGACTAACATGGGAAGTTTTTCTCAAACACTCTTAAGCTAAAATTGCCTTATTTTCTGATGAAAACATGAATACCCTTATTCAAAAAGGAATTAGAGGAGGTTTATCTCAGTATCTGAAAAGATATTCTAAAGCTAATAATGAATATATGAAAACCTTTGATAAAACAAAACCTTCAAATTATTTAATGTATTTAGATTTTAATAACTTATACGGTTAGGCAATGTCTCAAAATTTACCTGAATTTTAAATTTATTAATGCACCCGGCCATTTAAAAGAAAACAATGCCTCGAACTATTACCAACAATTAAAAGATTACATTCAATCAGAAATGAATAAGGACAATGTAAGAGTCATTTACAAAGTTGATTTAGAACATCCAAGAGAGTTACACAATTTTCATTAGGATTTACAACTAGCTCTTGAAAATTTTCAATATAAATTAAGTACAATTTTAAACAATAAAAGAAATTATGTATTGCATTTTAAGAATTTAGAATGCATGTGTAAGCGCAGTTTATAGCATCCCTTGCTCTTGTGGGAAATTTTACATTGGTCGAACACACCAGCAATTTATTGAAAGATTTATTGAGTTGCAAAATTCAATAGATAATGCTCTAAAATTTACAAAGTCTCCAGACAGTTTCACTTCAGCTGTAGCAGAACATATATTTTTAAATCGGAGCATTTTGTGCAGATCGAGGATGCAACAGCCATTTTGCAACTACTATAACAGAAATTTGTACAAAAATCGCCGATGAGTATTAAAATAGATAGATATCATGGTTATACACAAGAATAAGTAAGAGAAAAATGGAATAATAAAACTTATAAAAGCTTTCATATTTGTGAAAAGGAAATAGTAGATGATAATTTTTATTTAGATCACGACCATATGACTGGTAAAATACTTGGACTTACTCATGCAGAATGTAATAAAAACTTTAAAATTCCTAAACATATCCCTATTGTAATGCATAATCTCTCAAAATATGACTCTCATTTATGTCTTAGAGAATTAGTACCTGATAACAGTATTTTTGATTCATATGAAAGTTTTATATCATTGTGTAAGGCAATAACTGTTGATGAAACCCAATACGAAATACGTTTCATAAATTCACTCCGTTTTATGGCTTCATCGTCATCATATGATAGGCTTTGTGAAAATTTAGCTAGTTGTGAATGTAAAGTAAATTGTAATTGTTTAAGAAATAATTTTAAGTAGGCTATACTTCTGATATATTTCAAAATCCTGATGAATTGAAAGACATAATAAAGAAAAAGACTTTTCCCTATGAATATATTGATAGCTAAGAAAAAAAATTATTCAAAACTACCCTCAATAAACAAGTTTTAGTCTAGATTAATAGGGAAATTATTTCTGAAGAAGATTACAAAAGAACAAAATCTATTATAAATTATATAAATGTAAAACATTCATAGATTATACTAAATTATACCTAAAAAGTGATGTTTTAATTTTATCAGATGTCGTTGAAAATTTTAGAAATGTATGTTTAAATAATTATGAACTAGATCCACTACACTTCTTCTCAGTTTCAGGATTAACATGGGAAGTTTTTCTCAAACACTCTAAAGCTAAAGTTCCATTATTTTCTGATGAAAATGTGTATACCTTACTGAAAAAGGAATTAGAGGAGGTGTATCTCAATGTATAAAAATATATTCTAAAGCTAATAATGAATATATGACAACCTTAGGAGTTATGGGTAATAATATTTCTTAACAATGGAAGTGATCGTCTCTTACTTGGCTGTTAGCTACCGCGGCAACACAGATAATGATAATAATAGTGTATATAATAATTCATTTCATTACTTCAGTTACTATGGGCTACAGTTCGTTCCTTAATGAAACGACCGGAGTTCAGCTCCCCGTTGTAGGGAATTTTTAATATATATTTTAAATATAACTGTACAAGCCTGTACTATAGTTAAGTTGCCTTTAGTATTGGCAAGATTTCTTTCTTCATTATAATTAGCATTGGACGTGATCGTCTCTTACTAAGTTTCAAGCTATAGAGTTTGTTCTTTACCATAAAACTCGGACTAAAAAGTAATGAATAATACATTTTCCCTCATCGCTCTTTACTTAAGCAGTACTATTGCTTTGCCTCTGATTCTTTAATATAACCTTTATATAAAACATTTAAGTTACTTTGTGCTAGAGTTTGTTCTTTTCTATACTATCATAATCATTCAAGTATAACATTAACTATTTCAAAATTGTCTCTTTTAAAGCCTACATGCCCAGTGGATAGCGTATTGGTATTCTGCTTTGAAGGTTGCAGGTTCATTTCCTGCAGCAGACAATTTTTACACAATTGTCAAGTTAAAATCTAAACAAAACTTCTATTAATAACTACGTGACTAACACCATTTATGATTAACTATATTGATCCTTTATATAAAAGTGGATGTAACCACGATATTCTACGTATCAAATAGTCCGTGGTAATGAATTGTATAGTAAGAGTGGCTTGTCTCAATAGTAACCGAAACTCTAAAAAACGGAAATTTAATATCAATAGTTGTATTAAAGAACAAACTCTAGCATATAAAAACTGAAATATATAAATAAATAATTACATGAAAGTTCGATCTAGCTCATTAAAACTGGGGATCATATAATTAAAAAACCAACAAAGAGAAAAATCTCTAAAAAAAACAAACAAACGAGACTGTGGCCAGTGGAGAGAAAAGGAAAACAACAGAAACAAAACAACGCGGATATTTCGCCTGTATACAAACAAGGCGTCTTCAGCACGAAAGACACACAAAAAAAAAAAAAAAAAAAAAAAAAAAAAATAAAAACCAATAAAACCGCCACAAAAAAAGAAAAAAATGTACAAATGGCCAAAAAAGATCCACTTAGGGAAAAGATGATAAAATACAGTTAATTCAGTGAGGACACCAGAGTAACTGAGGAAAAAAAAAAAAAAAAAAAACTTTAAATTAATTTAATTATTCAGTTGCGAAAAAATCCTTTTTTTAGCTATTACTGAAGCAAATAGTTTTTGTCTAAAAGGTAAAATAGTCCCCTGGTGATTATTTAAAATATTTACTCCTTTATTGACAATTGATTCACTCTTTAGAAGGTTATCATAAATTGGGTCAATATTTAAATTACCCGTGTCCCTATTTATGGAAAGGTTAGCAAACATATGTTTTTTAATTTCTATGGCTTCCCTGGCCCATTGGGTGTACCCCTTATCATTAGAAATAGCCAAGGCTTCATCAAATTTTACAAAATGGTCTGGTTGAAGCCAAATATGCTCTGCTAAAGCTGAAACGAAAGTTTCTAGAGGCTTGCTTAATTGTAGGGTTTTTTCTATTGAATTACGGTGTTCAATAAACCTTTCAACAAATTGTTGGTGAGTCCTACCAATATAGAACTTCCCACAAGAACACGGAATTTTATACACCCCACTTACTAAATTTCCCCGAGTTAAATCCTTACCAGAACTAAAAAAACTACCCATTGGCCTCAGCGATTGGAAACATGTATCAATACCAAATTTACGTAAAACCCGTGAAAGTTTCTCCCCCAAACCAGGTACATATGGTAATGAAATGAAGCTTTTTGAAAAGTAAATTAGAAAAACACTTTGATTTAATACAGGATGTGACGTTAGCCAGTTTGGATATTGATGTCATTATGAAACTAATTATTCTGGTAAATGAAGTTTTTTTTTATTTTGTTTTTTGAGGGGAGATATATAGACAAATTTTTTGTTTACCTATGGGGGCTTCTCTTTCTCCTTTATTGGCAAATCTATTCATAGATTCCATTGAAACCTACTCTATAAAAAGTTTTAGAATATCACATTACTTCTGGGGTAGGTTCATGGATGATGTGGTGTGCGTTTGGAAACATGAGTTGGACTCCTTAGACCTTTTTTGTAAGCATTTAAATAGTTTTGATAATAATATTAAATTTACAGTTGAATTTGAGGATAATAATAAATTACCTTTTCTGGATATTTTATTAATTAAAAGGGATTTCCATTTACTTTTCTCGATTTACAGAAAACCTACGCACAATGATAGGTATTTAAATTTTCATTCTTGCCACCCTATGTCGGTGAAAAGGGGGTTGTAATTTCACTAGTGGATAGAGCCTTTAAAATCTGTTCCCAGGAGTTTCTTGATTCAGAATTGTTATACTTGAGGGATATTTTATTTTGTAATAGTTATCCAATTAAGTTCATTGATAAAATAATTGAAAATAGACGGGCCAAACATAGTAGTAGGGTTATTGAGGTTTCTCAATCTTTAGATTTAGCTGTATCAAAAAGCTTCATTTCATTACCATATGTACCTGGTTTGGGGAGAAACTTTCACGGGTTTTACGTAAATTTGGTATTGATACATGTTTCCAATCGCTGAGGCCAATGAGTAGTTTTTTTAGTTCTGGTAAGGATTTAACTCGGGGAAATTTAGTAAGTGGGGTGTATAAAATTCCGTGTTCTTGTGGGAAGTTCTATATTGGTAGGACTCACCAACAATTTGTTGAAAGGTTTATTGAACACCGTAATTCAATAGAAAAAACCCTACAATTAAGCAAGCCTCCAGAAACTTTCGTTTCAGCTTTAGCAGAGCATATTTGGCTTCAACCAGACCATTTTGTAAAATTTGATGAAGCCTTGGCTATTTCTAATGATAAGGGGTACACCCAATGGGCCAGGGAAGCCATAGAAATTAAAAAACATATGTTTGCTAACCTTTCCATAAATAGGGACACGGGTAATTTAAATATTGACCCAATTTATGATAACCTTCTAAAGAGTGAATCAATTGTCAATAAGGGAGTAAAGATTTTAAATAATCACCAGGGGACTATTTTACCTGTTAGACCAAAACGTTTTGCTTCAGTAATAGATAACAAAAGGATTATTTCTCAACTTAATAATTAAATTAATTTACATTTTTTTTTTTTTTTTTTTTTTACTAAGTTAATATGGTGTCCTCACTTAATTAAATATATATTATCATGTTTTACCAACGTGGATTTTTTTTCGGCGTTTTTAAATTTTTTTTTTTTTTTTGGTGGGGTTTTTTTTGGTTTTTAGTTTTATCTTGTTTTTTTTTTTTTTTTTTTTTGTGTGTCTTTCGTGCTGTATACGCCTTGTTTGTATAAATTCGAAATATCAGCGTTGTTTTGTTTATGTTGTTTTCCTTTTCTCTCCACTGGCCACAGTCTCGTTTGTTTTGTTTTTTTTATAGATTTTTATATTTGTTGGTTTTTTTTCATTGCTGGCCAGTTAGGCTTAATATATTTCATTAGTCAAATGTAAGGGCAACAATTATCCGCTTCTGTCAATTATTATTTGTCTTTAGTTAAAAAACATGCAAATCTATTAAATCAACAAATTTTCTTAAAAAATTGCAAGAAGGAATCAGTGATTCCGAAATCTTTTAAAATATGTACCCATTTTGGAACTGAAAATGAAACAAAATTAAAAAATAAATTAAGCCTAATAGCTTTAAATCACGTAATTTATGAGCAAAAACAGAGACGTTTTCAACTGTATAATGACTTAAATTCTGTTGAAAAACAGAATAAAGAGAATGAGGGATAAAATATCCCTCAAGTATAACAATTCTGAATCCAGAAAGTCCTGGGAACAGATTTTAAAGGCTCTATCCACTAGTGAAATGACAACCCGCAATGTCACCGACATAGGGTGGCAAGAATGAAAATTTAAATACCTCTCATTATGTGTTGGTCTTCTGTACATCGAGAAAAGAAAATGGAGATCCCGTTTAATTAATAAAATATACAGAAAAGGTCATTTATTATTATCCTCAAATTCAACTGTAAATTTAATATTATTATCAAAACTATTTAAATGCTTACAAAAAAGGTCTAAGGAGTCCAACCCATTTTTCCAAACGCACACCACATCATCCATTAACCAACCCCAAAAGCAAGGGGAGGGTGTAAAACTGTTTAGAGCAGAGGTTTTAATGACATCTCGGAAAAGATTTGTCAAAAACAAAGAAAGAGAAGCCCCTATTCATAAACCAAAAATTTCCCGATAAAACTCCCCTCGAAAACCAAAATAAACATAAAATTTATTTACCAGAATAATTAGTTTCATAATGACATCAATATCCAAACTGGCTAACGTCACATCCTGTATTAAATCAAAGTGTTTTTCTAATTTACTTTTCAAAAAGCTTCATTTCATTACCATATGTACCTGGTTTGGGGGAGAAACTTTCACGGGTTTTACGTAAATTTGGTATTGATACATGTTTCCAATCGCTGAGGCCAATGGGTAGTTTTTTTAGTTCTGGTAAGGATTTAACTCGGGGAACTTTAGTAAGTGGGGTGTATAAAATTCCGTGTTCTTGTGGGAAGTTCTATATTGGTAGGACTCACCAACAATTTGTTGAAAGGTTTATTGAACACCGTAATTCAATAGAAAAAACCCTACAATTAAGCAAGCCTCCAGAAACTTTCGTTTCAGCTTTAGCAGAGCATATTTGGCTTCAACCAGACCATTTTGTAAAATTTGATGAAGCCTTGGCTATTTCTAATGATAAGGGGTACACCCAATGGGCCAGGGAAGCCATAGAAATTAAAAAACATATGTTTGCTAACCTTTCCATAAATAGGGACACGGGTAATTTAAATATTGACCCAATTTATGATAACCTTCTAAAGAGTGAATCAATTGTCAATAAGGGAGTAAAGATTTTAAATAATCACAAGGGGACTATTTTACCTGCTAGACCAAAACGAATTGATTAATTAATAGATAAAAAAAGGATTATTTCGCAACTGAATAATTAAAGTAATTTACAGTTTTTTTTTTTTTTTTTCCAAAGTTACTCTGGTGTCCACACTGAATTATCTATATATTAGCATCTTTTCCCGCAGTGGTTCAGTTTGCGCAGTCGTTAAATTTTTGTTTTTTTTTGGGGGGGGTGTTTTTTGTTTTTAGTTTTATCTTGTTTTTTTTTGTTTTTTTGTGTGTTTGTCTTTAGTGCTGAATACGCCATGTTTGTATACAGGCGAAATATCCGCGTTTTTTTGTTTCTTTTGTTTTCCTTTTCTCTCAACTGGCCACAGTCTCGTTTTGTTTTTTTTAGAGATTTGTATCTTTGTTGGTTTTTTGTCATGGCTGGCCGGTTCGGCTTAAGATCTTTCATTCGTCAAATGGACGGGCAACAATTAGCCGCTTCTGTCAATTATTATTTATCTTTAGTTAAAAAACGTGCAAATCTATTAAATCAACAAATGTTCTTAAAAAATTGCAAGAAGGAATCACTGATTCCAATATCTTTTAAAATATGGACCCATTTTGGAACTGAAAATGAAACAAAATTAAAAAATAAATTAAGCCTATTAGCTTTAAATCACGTAATTTATGAACAAAAACAGAGACGTTTTCAACTGTCTAAGGACTTAAATTCTGTTGAAAAATTTTTAAGAAATAACCTTCCATCTGATATTTTTATACGAATTAAGGAAATGGCCATTAGATCTTTTCGCCATGATTTTCATTTGTCCAAGGTTCGTTTGGTTGACAAGTTTAATAAACTTTTGTTTGAGAATTTCCAAGATTCAGATGTTTTTTATCCTCGTCATTGTCTGGGTCCAGCAATTAAGAATTTGTCTTCTAAGCCTCTTAATATTCAACAGGAAGCCGTTTTGTTGAAAGGTTCAAAGTTCTGTTTTCCAACACCAGTCTCCTATTCAAAAATAATTTCAAAGGTGGAATCAGGAATTATGGCTTCTATAGATAAGGTTGATACTCCTCAAGAACTCAGAGCTGAGATCGTAAGAAAACTAAACACCTTTAATATGAACTTAATTGGTAAAGTTATTTCACAAAAAAATGACATTAAAATCCTTTCTGATTTGAAAAAGGATAAATTCCTTACTATCACCAGAGCCGATAAGGGAAACACGATCGTAATTATGAACACTGAAGATTATAATAATCAAATGAAATCCATTATTTTGAACACTATTACATACAAAAAACTTGATTTTGATCTTACAGATAAATATGTAAAATCAACAAGAAAGTAATTAGATTCAATGAAAAATAAATTTCACATTACCCCACAGTTTTATAACAAATATTATCAGAGGGGTTGTTTGGCACCCAAGATCAATGGTCTACCTAAGATTAAAAAGACTGGAACCCCACTCCGCACTATTGTGTCAAATTGTCTGTCACCTGTTTCAAAATTAGGAAAATGGTTGTCGGTGGCTTTACGTCCACTTTTGGGAACACAAAAATCATATTTAAAAAATTCAACTGATCTTACTAATAAATTGCGCAAGTTCATGTTGGAGGAGAGTTCAATTCTTTGCAGTTTTGATGTTGTGTCCATGTATTCAAATTGTGATTTAAAAAGGTGCGAGGATATTTTAAAAAGTAAATTAGAAAAACACTTTGATTTAATACAGGATGTGACGTTAGCCAGTTTGGATATTGATGTCATTATGAAACTAATTATGCTGGTAAATGAATTTTATTTTTATTTTGGTTTTCGATGGGAGTTTTATAGACAAATTTTTGTGTTACCTATGGGGGATTCTCTTTATCTTTTACTGGCAAATCTATTCATAGATGCCATTGAAACCTCCGCTATAAACAGCTTTAGAATCTCCCCTTGCTTCTGGGGTAGGTTCATGGATGATGTGGTCTGCGTTTGGAAACATGAGTTGGACTCCTTAGACCTTTTTTTTAATCATTTAAATAGTTTTGATAATAATATTTAATTTACAGTTGAATTTGAGGATAATAATAAATTACCTATTCTGGATATTTTATTAATTAAAAGGGATCTCCATTTTCTTTTCTCGATTTACATAAAACCTATGCTCAATGATAGGTATTTAAATTTAGATTCTTGCCACCATATGTCGGTGAACAGGGGGGTTGTCATTTCACTAGTTGATAGAGCCTTTAAAATATGTTCCCATGAGTTTCTTGATTCAGAATTGTTATACTTGAGGGATATTTTATTTTGTAATAGTTATCCAATTAAGTTCATTGATAAAATAATTGAAAATAGACGGGCCAAACATAGTAGTAGGGTTATTGAGGTTTCTCAATCTTTAGATTTAGCTGTATCAAAAACCTTCATTTCATTACCATATGTACCTGGTTTGGGGGAGAAACTTTCACGGGTTTTACGTAAATTTGGTATTGATACATGTTTCCAATCGCTGAGGCCAATGGGTAGTTTTTTTAGTTCTGGTAAGGATTTAACTCGGGGAAATTTAGTAAGTGGGGTGTATAAAATTCCGTGTTCTTGTGGGAAGTTCTATATTGGTAGGACTCACCAACAATTTGTTGAAAGGTTTATTGAACACCGTAATTCAATAGAAAAAACCCTACAATTAAGCAAGCCTCCAGAAACTTTCGTTTCAGCTTTAGCAGAGCATATTTGGCTTCAACCAGACCATTTTGTAAAATTTGATGAAGCCTTGGCTATTTCTAATGATAAGGGGTACACCCTATGGGCCAGGGAAGCCATAGAAATTAAAAAACATATATTTGCTAACCTTTCCATAAATAGGGACACGGGTAATTTAAATATTGACCCAATTTATGATAACCTTCTAAAGAGTGAATCAATTGTCAATAAGGGAGTAAAGATTTTAAATAATCACCAGGGGACTATTTTACCTGTTAGACCAAAACGATTTGATTCAGTAATAGCTAACAAAAGGATTATTTCGCAACTGAATAATTAAAGTAATTTACAGTTTTTTTTTTTTTTTTTTACTCAGTTACTCTGGTGTACACACTTAATTAAATCTATTTTAGCATCTTTTCCCTAAGTGGATTTGTTTGCGCCTTGTTTAAATTTTTTTTTTTTTTTTGGTGGTGGTTTTATTGGTTTTTAGTTTTATCTTTTTTTTTTTATTTTTTTTTTTTGTGTGTTTCGTGCTTAATACGCCTTTTTTGTATACAGGCGAAATATACGCGTTGTTTTGTTTCTTTTGTTTTACTTTTCTATCCAATGGCCACAGTCTCGTTTGTTTTTTTTTTTTAGAGATTTTTCTCTTTGTTGGTTTTTTGTCATGGCTGGCCGGTTCGGCTTAAGATCTTTGATTATATAATTTGTAATATAGTTGTCCATACCCTTCATCAAGCTTAGGCTTACCCATCAAAAGTTACAAGCCTGAGAAAATTTGCCTTATATTCGAAAAATGGGGAAAACACCCCCTAAAAGTCATAGAATGAAAATCACACTATCAGACTCAACGTATCAGAAAACATTACTGTAGAGGTTTCAAGCTCTTATCTTCAAAAATGTGGTATTTTTTTGCGAGAAAAAAGATTATGGATGCGTGTTTATATACTTTTCGTTTTTTTCCCAGGGGTAATTGTATTGATCTAGTGGTTCTAGAATGTCACAATAGGGCTCATTCCGACAAAAATTAAAAGTTCCAGTGCCTTTTTGAATTAAAAAACAAAATTTAATTAATTGAGAAACTTTTATTTATTTAAATATTAAAAACAAAATTTTTATTCCCAATCTTGATGAATGCCAGCAATTCTAACCACTAGTATGCTTACCATTGTACTATTGGAGATTTATGAAAAATAAATTACATATAATTTAGCATAAAGAACAATTTAAATTTTGAATTAAACAACATTGAATTAAAATCAAGTAGTTGCGGGCATCAAGCCATTGCTAATTATAGAATATGCCAAGACAGATACTCCGAGTGATCAGGATTGTAGCGGTAGCTAGCAGCCAAGTAAGAGACGATCCCACCCCATAGTAAAAGTAAAATAACCCATAACTCCTAAAAATAGAGTCAGATTAAAACAAGAAGTTCATTTTTAGAACTGCTTGTTCCGAAAAACCTATATACTACTGAGTTTATTAATAATGAGACGAGTCACTCTTACTATACAGTTCGTTACCACGAACTGTTTGATTATATACCTGGCTACAACCTACTATTATGACGTAATTAATGCAGATTGGCCATAAAAAGGCAGTTTTTAGAGGAAAAATTGATTCTTTTTCAAATATAATTTGTTTTAATTACAAACGGTTTTTAAACCCATCAATTTCCTTTAAAATGAGTTAGTAAAAAACTCTCTACGATGTTCCAGTTCCAAGCTATTTGTGGAAAAGAAAAAAAAAGAAAAAGATGCCGTTTATGCACAATGTCGTCAAATAAAGACGCCGTCTATCAGACAGCTAACTCAGTCCAATACACGCAACGGTACCGCTGCTTAATTATCCTTTACTAGGTTTCAGCTTTATCAGATGATCGAGCCTTTATGTATTACAACCTACGATTATGAAGTCACTGATCAATATTGTACATGAAAAATAAATTTTTTGGTAAAAAATTGATTTTATTTTAAAAATATATTTTTTAATGACCAAAGGCACTATATCTATCAATTTCTTTTAAAATGAGCCATTGAGAAACTTTCTAGGATCTTCCATTGCCAAGCTATCTCTGGAAATTTTTAAAAGAGAAAAAGAAAAAAGACATATCGTTTAGGCATAGTGCTGTAGTAGTAGCCACTTTTCTTGATTTTCAAGCCAATATATTTCACTTGCTGTGCAAGCCAAGGAAGGGAAAGTTTCCTATATAAGGGTTTCCGACAAGGCGGTTCTAATTGTATACTTTTTGTTTTGATGTGACGCTATTTTTAAGAGTTATCGATTATTATATTTCTTAACATTAGACGTTATCGTCTCTTACTAGGTTGCTATCTACCACTCTAACCCGAATCCTTATTATATTTACAATTGACTAGAGTTCATTCTTTACTATAAAATTCAAGATCTTAAGTCTTAACCGTGTCAAGTTTTCTGTGGATTCAAAGTTTCCTGCACTAAGTCTTGAAGCCTTTTAAAGCATGTTACTTCACCATTTTTAGTACGTCATTTTTATTTTTATATATTTTCATTACGTCTTGGACACCATAAACTGAAGGGTATATTTATTTCAGAAGTTGCCATGTTCCAGTGGAGGTTGGCTTGTCTTTCAACTAGGAAGGATTCGAGTTCAAGACACTCTGTAGCAACGATCGATCTTGAATGATATTGATTGAAAAAATCAAATAAATCAGTTTTTTTGTAAAAATTGATTCATGTTTAAATTTTTTTTGTTTAAAAACGACACTAAAACATTTTATTTCCGTTTGAAAGACCCCTCTTTTGACATTCTAAGAACACAAGAGACTAGGAAAATTTCAAGTACATATTATAACAATGCCAACGCTATGGCTATGTCAAAGAAACTTCTTTGTTTGGATACAGAAAACACAGAAACTACTCGTCAGAGAATATTCAAACAGGACACTCTTGTTAGTTCGTTCATCGTGGACTGCCCCCCCCCCCCCCTGGACTAGCCACCACCACCTATAGACTACTTAATCGCCTGGGTTTAGAGGTTTGCAGTTCTTCTGATACTGAAGAGGAAGACTCTTTTCCTGAAGTGAAAGAGACGAAGAATTCGACTAAAATTGATATTTCAAAGCTTCTTAATAGTTATTCACTTCGAGATAGCATAAACATTTTAAGACTTCTTCTTGAACTAGGTTTGCTATTCCAATATTTATTGCAAGAAAATAGCACTGCAACAAAAATAAAGACAGCATACTAAAAAATATGAAGAAAAGAAAGAAGAGAGATAAATGGGCTGAATCATGGCTTATAGTAACCAAACATTCAAGAGGTTTTTTGAATTTAATGGTCAAGTGACAAAAAACTGCAATTAGAAGCTGAGCCAGGAAGAGTAGCTACGATTTCAATTATTCTTAATGGTAAAAGTCTTCCTTGAAAAAACAACTTAATATTTTATTTAGTCATAGACTGATCAGTTAAAGATAAGTAAAAATCCCACTGACGAAGTTTATCCATTGATAAGCTTAGAAAAAAATTACCATTGAAAAATGGGATTGCTTGTGATGAAAGGATTGTTTTCAACGGATTTGTTTCAGAGAGCGGTTAAAACCGAAAAAAAACAAGAAAAGTTTTAAACTGATCAGCCGAAGTATCTAAAAGTTAAATCTAAAATTTGTATGAAAATATTGCTACAGCGAAAATAAAGATGGCCTAGTAAAAAATATGAAAACAGATTGATAAGAGATAAATAGGCTTAATTACGGCTTATAATAACCAAAAATCCAAAGAGCCTTTTGAAGCAAAAAACTGTCAATTGGGAAAAAACTGAAATAGGAAGGTGATTCAGAAATAGTAACTAAGGTTTTGATTAATTTTAATGGTAAAAGTTTAATAGCAAAATATGCTATTTTGACTCGAGGCTAATCAGTTAAAGATTGTTATTCATAAACATATTTATAAGCTTCAATACTAGAAAATGTATCATGTGTGTTTAGTTTTATTGTTCTAAATATAAGAAAATATTTAAAGTTTAGTAAAACTAATATTAAAAAAAAAGAAATTGTCAAGTCAGAAAAAATTTCGACACGAAGGTGATTCAGGAATATTAACTATGGTTTCGATTAATCTTAATGGTAAAAGTTTGTTCTAAAACCAAATTTGGTATGTTATTTTGACTTGCGGCTGATTAGTTATAGATTGTAATTCATGAACATATTTATAAGCTTAGATACTAGAAAAGGTTTCATTTGTGTTTAATTTTATTGTTGTAAATACAAGACATTATTTCAAGTTTAGTAAAACTAATATTCTAAAAAGAAAACTGTCAAGCCGGAAAAAATTGCAATATGAAGGGGATTCAGGAATATCAACTATGGTTTTGATTCATTTTGATGGTAAAAGTTAGTTTTGAAAGCTAATTTGATACGTGTTTTCGACTGGTAAAGCACTGCAGGAAAATATTTATTATTGATGACTATTTTAAATAAACTTTGTTCCTCTACTAAAAATTTTAACATCTATATCTCAAAACTTCAAAAAGGTCTAGCAGAGGTGTCGGACGAAAGCGTAGAGGCCAAGTTCATAATTAAGCTTCTCAGTGACACAATAGGATTCGGTGAAAAATACATTAGAGTTTTGGAAGAATTAAGTCCAAAAATAAGTGAAGAGTTACTGAACAATTGGGCAAAAAAGGTAATAGGTCAAAATTTTAAAGCAACGCCGTCGATCCTTGAAGAAACCGAAGGTCCAAAAACAAGTGAAGAGTTACTGAACAATCGGGCAAAAAAGGTAATAGGTCAAAATTTTAAAGCAACACCGTCGATCCTTGAAGAAACTGAAGGTCCAAAAATACGTGAAGAGTTACTGAACAATCGGTCAAAAAAGGTAATAGGTCAAAATTTTAAAGCAACGCCGTCGATCCTTGAAGAAACTGAAGGTCCAAAAATAAGTGAAGAATTACTGAACAATCGGGCAAAAAAGGTAAAAGGTCAAAATTTTAAAGCAACGCCGTCGATCCTTGAAGAAACTGAAGGTCCAAAAATAATTGAAGAGTTACTGAACAATCAGGCAAAAAAGGTAATAGGTCAAAATTTTAAAGCAACGCCGTCGATCCTTGAAGAAACTGAAGGTCCAAAAATAAGTGAAGAATTACTGAACAATCGGGCAAAAAAGGTAATAGGTCAAAATTTTAAAGCAACGCCGTCGATCCTTGAAGAAACTGAAGGTCCAAAAATAAGTGAAGAATTACTGAACAATCGGGCAAAAAAGGTAAAAGGTCAAAATTTTAAAGCAACGCCGTCGATCCTTGAAGAAACTGAAGGTCCAAAAATAATTGAAGAGTTACTGAACAATCCGGCAAAAAAGGTAATAGGTCAAAATTTTAAAGCAACGCCGTCGATCCTTGAAGAAACTGAAGGTCCAAAAATAATTGAAGAGTTACTGAACAATCAGGCAAAAAAGGTAATAGGTCAAAATTTTAAAGCAACGCCGTCGATCCTTGAAGAAACTGAAGAGTGCCTCCTTTTTAAATTTAATAGCAAAGTTCTCACATTGAAGCTTTCGTGTAAAAAAGGAATTCTTGATCAGGAGTTACAAAAATGGATGGTGACAGAATGGATGGACCTGGCTAACCGGTGGTTGGCCAGATGTATGAAGCCAAAAGTAAAAAAGGGCCTACGTTTCTTTAGTAAAGGAAGTAATCGGAAAGAAAAAAAAAACAATGACACTCATTCTAACTGGGTCTATACTTATAGAAATGAGCATTTGAGCTTTGAAATAAAGTGGATTGGAGAAAAAACAGACATGAGGAAGAAAGACTTAATAAAAGAAATAGAAAGCCTAGAAAAGGTTATAAAAAAGAAATCAAAGAGATATAACAAAAAAAACAAAAAAACATCGTGATATTTTAAAAGGATATTTTAGAAAGGAAAACACGTAAGAACAAAAGATGAAGAAAAGATGAAAACAGAATAAGCAAAAAAGCGAAAAATACACACTAAAAAAGAAGTTGCCCATTGGCAAGCCACCATTGACTACTCACCAAAAACCAAAAATGAGCGAAGTGCTTGGAGCAAAAAGCAAATCAGAGCACAATTTAAACTTTGCCCAAACAAATTAACCGCACGAATAAAATAATTGGGAAATATAGCTGCAATCGAGTAAAGAACGAAATCTTTGTCCATGAAAAGGGGAAGTTTCATGAAAGTAAAGAGTCACATCAAAGATTAAAACGAACAGAAATAATTCCAGATATGATGGCCACTGCCTCATTTTGGACCCCTCCCTCTTTCAAAAGTCTTACAGCACTTGCAGCACACTTTTGATTCAAATTCCAAGTCCCTTTGTTTGAGCAGTTGTTCTAAAAAGAATTGAACAAAGAATCTGACTTCAGTGTAAAGAGCGGGAAAATGCCGTTAAAATTCTAATATCACTTTTCAAATTCAATCACTCACAGGATAAAATATTTGGCATTTTCTTAACTGGAACCGAATAAAGAACAAATCACAAGGAATCATGAAGCGAAGATACTAATATATGATATCATACCAAATAACAACAAATTTTCAAAAAATATGCCTACTATTTCCTCTTGTATGTGAAAATGAAATTATTGTCAAAGGTTATATTTAATTTAATTTTACTTTTTTTTTCTTAGAGAAAGTCCTTTTCTTAGAGAATAGAATCTGGCTTTCATGTGATCCTTTAAACATCTCTCTCTGATGTTTAACTACCCCAAAACGGAAACAAAAAAAGGCAACACGTTACTGCATCCTATACAAAATAAAATGAAATTTATAAATAAAATAGTAGTTTTAAGTTATATATATGCAAAGGTGCCAGTACTGCTTAGTTCTACATATAAATTTACCGTTGTTCAGTTCTATATGTAAATGTGCCAGTGTCCTCTTCTATAGGCTATGTAAATTTACAATTATCAGGTTCTATATGCAAATATAACAGCGTTATGTTATATATGTATATGTAAAAGTGTTCAGCTCTATATTTGAATATGCTATGTTCTATTTTTACTATCTTTACTTCGCATTTATCTTTACTTAGACAGCGCCTATTGTGCTGCCCATGATGTGCCTCTGTTCGATTCTATTTGTAAATATACCAGTGTCAAGTTCTATATGTAAATGTTTAGGTGCTCATTGCTATGTGTAAATATACCAGCGTTCAGTTCTGTATGTCAATGTACCAGTGTTCTGCTCTATATGTAAATATCCCAGTGCTCTTTTCTACATGTAAATATACCAATAATAAGTTCTGTATGTAAATTTTCCAGTGTCCATTTCTAGATGTAAATGTACCATTGTTCTGTTTTATATGTAAATGCATCAGTATTCTGTTCTACATGTATGTATGTATGAAATGAATTAACAACGATTCTTGACCAATAAGGTCCTTGCATCAGCCACGCAGTGTGTTGGTACAGCCGATTTTGAACCCTTAGCCCCGTATTATGAAGCTAAGTATCAAACCCGCTACACCACTATAAGATTTCTGTTCTATATTAAAACCAGTGTTCTTTTCTGTTCGTAAATACGGCAGCATTAAGCTTAGGTGTAAAGGACACGTCCGTCTCTTACTAGGTTACAGCTATTGGTAAAACTTAACGCTACAATTACGATTTCTTTTCCTCCTTAGATAGACTGGAAATGGAGCATTGTAGAGAGCTGTGCATTGGCTCATTTTAAAGGAAATCGATGTGGTTAAAAGCATTTTGTAATTAAAAAAATAATTTTTAAGGCATAATGATCATTTTTTACGAAAAACTGCATTTTTCATGTACAAGATTTATCAATGACGTCATAATCGTAGGTTGTAGCCAGGTCGTCTTTTACTATTCCAATTAAAAAAAAAACATAGGCTTTGTTCTGTTTGTAACGTCACTGGTTCTAGTAAAAGACGATGAAAAATGCAATAGTCCAGGTTTCAGCGGCAGGTAGCAACCCGAAACTTAATAAAATTTCTACTACCGTGTTATAGAAAAATAAGGTTTATCGTACATAATTGATTCTATTTAGAAAAAAAAATTTTATTATAAAAAGCACTGGATGCAGCAAATTTTTTTAACATGAGCCATTAAACATCTCTATATAATTTTCCAACGCCCCTCTAGCTGAGGAGAAAGAAGAAAAAAGAAAAAAGGTACAGTTTATGCAGAATATCAAAATTCAAGCAACCTTACTTATTTTTAATCCAGTATGTTTTCTTTGTTGTTCAAGTCAATGGACAAATATTTTCCTGTATAGGGTTATTAGACAAGGCGGTTCTAACAGTGTACTTTATTTTTTATCTGAATATAGTTTTAGGAGTTATGGGCTATTTTATTTTTTACTATAGGAACTGGTTGGCTCTCACTAGGCTGCTTGCTACCGCCGCAACCCGGTTCAATGATACTACTAGCTATGATAGAGCAGCGCTGCCTATAATATTGCTTATGTGTCCCTTTAATACTTGCATGCCTATAGTTTTTTCGTTTAATTCAAACTCCCCCTAAATTTATCAACTTAATGCCCTTAGCGTTAATATTTACAGTAACCGCTGAAGTAGTATTAAAGGTATGCATAAAATGTCTTCTGGCTAGTTCAGTATCCGTCACAACTTATTCTAAAAGGTCTAACTTAATAATGTAAGCTGTTATAGAGATATTGTTTTGTCACCCTTTTGATAATCTATATGATCATAGTTCGTTTTTGATTTAGTTCAACGTCCGCCAGAATATTCCTTGAAAGCTTCACCTTAATACCCTTAACTTGTGTAGTTGCAATAGTTATAGTAGCAGTACCAGCATTAGTAGCAGTACGCACATAGTCCCTTTGTTTTTTTTTTCAACATCCTCTTCAACATACGATGAAATTTTCAACTTAATACCATCAAGCAGTCCCGAAGCATTGCTAATACGTCTTCTTGACAACCTATGTTGACATAGTGTGTTTCGATTTATCTCGACACAGTTTCAAAATTGCCCAAAATTTTTGCCTTAATAGCCTTAGGTTTATTAGCAGTAGTAATAGCAGCAGTGGTTATAGTAGTAGCAGTTGGAATAGAGTTAATAGTAGTAGTCCTAGCTTTAGTTGCAGTAGTAGTAGTAACAGTAATAATAATAGTAGCAGTAGCAGTAGTTGTAGGAGTAGAAGCAGTAGTATTATGATTCAAATATTGTCTTTTGGTGAGTTCAATATCCCCAACAATCAGCCTTTAAAGTTGTAATTTCACACACGAAACTGTTCATAAGATATTGCTGATATGTCCTTTTGACATACTGTATGCAGATGGCAGGTTGTCATCCGTTCAACAAAATTATAAAAAATATTTTCTGAAAATTTCACCTTCATAACCTTAGGTATAGTTGTAATTATAGTCAAAGCAGTAGTATTACTGTTCAATTTAATGCAATTAGCCATTGCTATGACATTGTCGATAAGCCCTTTTGGTAACCTGTATACTGTATACTTCTTAATATTTTCATCTTAATGCTCTTAGCCTTACAAGTAGTTACGATAGACGTTGCAGTCGGAGCAATAGTAATAGTAGTAGTAGAACTAGTAAACGTGGCAGTAGTAGTAGCATTAGTAGTAGTGTGCATATAATGCCTTTTGGAAAATTGATCTCCCCCTTTAAGTATTCTCTGAGAGTTCCAAACTAATACACAAATAAATTCTTAAGATACGCTGTTGCGACAATCTAAATACAAATAGTGGCTTTTGTTACTTATAATTTGCCATCAATATTCTCTGAAATTTGGTTTCTCTCAAATCAATTTGACTTTTAAAGAGCACTATAACTTACAATTTCAAATCAAATAAGACCCATCTGAATTCTTTACTAACATACATTCCATAAAAACCTTTATATGCCCCCAGGGCAGAGCTTAAAGCCCTTTCCCCAGGGCTCTAGGGGGTTTTGTCAACCCTGGAGGCATTGTACATGTTCCTTCGACTATTATAAACAAATTGGTCATCGTACAATTTCAATCTGATGTGCGTCTTGTGAACTGAGAGGCGGTTGAGGGGGGGGGGGGGGTGAAGGCTTGTTTCCTCCATCCATTTTGACCCTTAAAAGGGAACTAGAACTTCCGGTTTCAACCAAACGAGCCACCTCTAAAATTGATAAAACCATCCCTTCCATAAGAAACTTAAATATCCTAGGGGCATAACTTACAACGCTCACCATCAGGCTCCGGTGGTTTGTATCAACCTCAAAAGCCTCGCTATATGATCTTCAGACCATTTTGAATCAAATGAATGTCTCAAAATTTCTATTGGAGGCATCCCGGGAAATCACAACGCCTGTGAAGGGGGGGGGGATAGCTGCACTCTGATCCCTTTGACTCTTAAAAGGACACTAGAACATCTGACTACCAATCAAACGAGTCCTCTCCGAAGCATGTACGACCACCCTTTCTATAAAAATTCATACGCCCCCAGGGCTTAGATTACAACCTTTGCCCTGAGAGGTGTGGGGGGGGGGGGTTTCTTCCTCACAGACATAATTTCCGGGCCCTACAACTACGATGAATAAATTGCTCTCTCCGAATTTTGATTCGAGGTGTTTAAGGAAATAATGGGTGTTGGGGGGGGGGTGTAAACTTTGGAAATAGGATTTTCTGGGTTAAAACCAATAATTAAAATTCTAAGTATATGTCAAAATGTTCATTTCCTAGTTAAAATCCCATTTCCTTGATAACTAAATTAATTATGAATATTTGCTGTGATTCCTGGAAGTTGACAGATTAAAATAGAACAGTTCTGTCAAATGCCCGGATATGTATCTGCATATTGTGCTGAATATAAGTTACCAATTTAGATTATTTGAGTCAGTCCTAATTCTGTATCTGTCCTCGCCATATGTACATTCACTGTATTATATGTATAAATAAACATTTTATGCTCTAAACATAAACTATGTGATGGTTAGAGACTCTAGACATCCTCCACCGGTAGAACCCAAATAATAGGCAACGCTACCATAAGACTCCAACGAGAAGAAGTCACACTTTACAGAGAGGTAGATAATTCACAGAGAAGTGAACACAGAAATTTTACAAAGTGGTGCAGCGGTTTTTGCATGAGAAGATTGCAGTTAAAATTTTCTTTTGAGGCCCGTCACCTTCAAGATTGCAGTTAATATTTTATTTTGAGGCCCGTCACCTATAGTGTCGTCGTTCCAGTTCAGTTCCAGCTTCAGTTCCAGGTTCCAGTTCAGTTCCAATTCAGTTCCAGCTTCAGTTCCAGGTTCCGATTCAGTTCCAGGTTCCAGTTCAGTTCCAGGTTCCAGTTCAGTTCCAGGTTCCAGTTCAGTTCAAGCTTCAGTTCCAGTTCAGTTCCAGGTTCCAGTTCAGTTCAAGCTTCAGTTCCAGGTTCGAGTTCGGTTCAAGGTTCCAGCTTCAGTTCCAGGTTCCACGTTCCCGCTTCAATTTAAAGTTCCCGCTCCAGATTGCAGTTTTTGAAAAAAAGTGAAGAACGTCGAAGGACAATTTACGAAAGTAAGTCATGCATTTTAAGTTCGCACGCCAGTAGGAAATTTGTTAGGAGTGTTGAATAACGATTTTTCCTTGTTTTTAGAGCGTTGACTTAATTAATTTGTTTTACTAATATTTTGTTTAAAATGAGCGCAATTCCAATTTTAGATCCTTCAGATCCTGAATCTGACAAATATATTGCTTCATCCTTTTTGAAAGAAATAAGAAGTAAAGGTTTAAATATCCCTTTGAATTTTTATTCTTCAAGTCGGGATTATAATCCCACTTCAATCGTAAAATTTTTGACTACTGTGGGTAATTTAATGGCCAAAGAAAATGCTACTGAAAAAAGTAGTGTAAATATGGGGGATAATTCTAAGGACGATATAACAAATACACCTATTGAGGATAAGAGCAACAAGGAAAGTTTGAATCAAAGAGTAATTGGGTCAGTAATGGATCCCTTGGGAAATATTCCACTTCTTGAAAATGCAAAATTTATAAAACCTTTTTTTAGCCAATTGAGAAGGGTAAAAACATTGCTGGGCTGGTCAGAAACGCAGGTGATAGATGCAGTACCGCTTGGAGTAACATGGCCATTACTTAATTTTTTTGAGGATAGAGATTACTCAAATATTATAAATTTAGAGGAACTTGAAAAGGAAATGACGCAGGCATATTTACCAGGAAAGACAGCTGGAAAGAAATTCAAAGATTTAGCTGAATTGAGGCAATCATCCAATGAAACAGTGTATCAATTTTATAAGAGGTGGCGATTGCCTCAAAATCATATCGATCTGGGTATGGGGGATTTTCTGATAGTATAGGCCTGGATTGTTTTATTGAAGGCTCGAGACTAAATATTAAGAGATATTTATTAGAACACCAGGATGATTATAATTCCCTCTCTGAAGCGTATAAAATAGCGCAGCGTTTTGAAGCTATTGAACATGCAATTGGTGAAGAAAGGCAGGAATTTTTATCAGCCGCGGTAGATACTGAATTTTGTTGGGCGGGACAGAAGGAAGGACTCCGTCAGAACTGGCCTGACGTAAAACATGACCAGGGGAGGGGGAGATATTTTATTGCAGGAGGTAGGGGTTAAAATAGGAAGATAGGTAGAAATTTTAGGGGAAAAAATAGTTATAGGAACTCAGATTTGAGTAAAACCTATGGTGATGTGTCCCCTCGAGATAAAAGTGTTGTTCCCGCCAATAGACAATGTTATAACTGTCAGAGCTTCAGTCATTTAGCGGCTGAGTGCCCGAGTAGAGTATGTAACAGTTGTGGGAAAAGGGGACATAGTGCCAAGTTTTGTTACAAGCGGAATTACAAGCATGAGAGGGGTGCCTGTTTTGTGTGTGGTAGTTTGGATCATAGAGCCTATGAATGTATAAATCGTTTTCAAGCTCAATCGTCTGGAGCCTCCCCTGTGAAGCCGGGTATGTTACAGGAAAACAATAGGCCAGATTGACCAAGAGGGGGCGATATCTGGCAAAGTTGAAAATTCCCCTCATTGCGAGTATTTTTGTTATATGGGATTAGGTGAAACTGAGTACTCTATTATGAAAAAAGTTATTGTGAATAGTATTGAGTGTCAAGCTTTCATAGACCCTGGTTGTCATAAATCTTTGATAGATGAAAGACTTTTTGAGATATTTGACAAACAAAAGGTGAAAGCTGAGCCGTCTTTGGCTAGAATAAAACCCATTGGTAGAAATTCAAAGGCAATTCCTACTTCATTAAAAGTAGCTTCGGATGTTACAATTTTTGAAGGAAATAATTCACGAAAAATTTCTTGGGAATTTTTGGTGGTCCCAAGCTTAGGCTTTGATGTTATTCTTGGCTGGGATATGCTCCGAGAAATAGGCTCAAATCTTGATTTCCGGACTAATACATTGACTTTCTTGAATGGTGAGAATGATAAGTCGATTAGTCTGTCATTTTCTGGAAGTATAGTGTTGCCCAAGAAAATAATTGTAGACCCATTCTCAATAAAAGCGGTAGAAGTTCCTTTTGGGCCAAAAGAAGGGTTGCCTTTACCTGATGGCATAAAGGTAATTACAGAACCTGCTGATAAATGTTCTGAATTTTTTTATGCGGCCTCTGTAAAAGTTGTAGAGGATAAGGGGATAATTTTTATTTTTAATAATAGTGAAAGCCCTTTAAAGTTGAACCGACGAGAGGTAATTGGCAGTTTTATTGAAGTGTCCGATGATGTAATTACAGCCTACAGAGCTGAAATTATAAATAATGAGGGAAGGGTTGATGAATTTGAAGATAGGACAAATATGGAAAACCCTTGGACGAATGCAAACTTTTTAGAGAAATTTGACCTAGAACATTTAAATCGAAAACCTGAGTTGTGAGAAAAATTGAAAGATTTGCTTAAAAAGTATAAAATCATATTTTCGGTCCATGCATATGATATAGGTCAGAATAGCCTGATGGAGTTTAAAGTAGATATTGACAAAAGTATACCACCACCTAAACCCAAGTCCTTTAATTTACCACTGAAAATGCAGGAGGTTTTGCAACAGCATATTTATGCTATGACAAAAGCAGGTATTTTAAAACCCGGTAGAAGTGAATATTGCTGCCCTATATTTGTTATTGCAAAAAGCTCAGGGGGAAAAATACCCCCTAAGCAGGAGTGGACTATGGGGAATATGAGGGTTATCTATGATTGCCGGGAGATTAATAAATTAGTCAAGGACAGTGCCTGGCCCATTAAGAGGATCCAGGATATGCTGAACCAACTTAGTTCAAAAAGAAATTTTAGCATTCTTGATTTCAAACATACCCTTTTCGATGTATCATTGACAAAGGAAAGCCAACAGTATAACTCATTAAGCGGACCAGATGGTGTACAATATGTGTATCGTAAACTAACCCAATGTAGTAATGTGAGCCCTAAGGCGTTTTGTCAATGGGCCTCAATTTCATTTCAGTGGGAGATTTTTCATTCTATTATTTCGATGTACATTGATGATTTGGTTGTGGCATCCAAGGGAGATGAAAGTGAGCATCTTCGAGATTTAGAGAAGGTCTTTTCCAGATTGTTGGAGTGTGACGTGAAGATAGGTGTAAAGAAATGCAAGTTTTTTGTAGAGAATTTCGAGCTGCTTGGTTTTTCTGTTTCTTCTCGAGGTATTTTACCTCTAGCTAATAAACTTGACAGTATCCAAAAGATAAGCAGACCTCGTAATGTCAGTGAGCTACGTAGCTTCATTGGCTTGGTCAACTGGTATAGAATATTCTACTTTAATTTTGGGGAGTTAATTTACCCTTTGAATAAGCTTTGGAGGAAAGGAGTTCCGTTTGAATGGGGCCCTAAGCAGGAAGAAAGTTTTTTAAAGTTAAAACAGGAATTAAGTAATCCAGAAACAATATTTTTGTCATTCCCAGATTACTCAAAAATGTTTTATATTGCAGTCGACACAAGTGCCATCGCTTGCGGAGCATTGCTCATGCAAAAAGATGATCCTGGTCGATTTAGACTTACATCAACTTTCAGTAAAGTTCTTTCTTTAAATTTTGGGAAAATGGATAATATGTCAAGAGAATTGTATGGTGTTGTCCAAGCAGTTAAGTACTTTGAGTACTATATTTGGGGTAAAGAGACACATCTCTTAGTTGATTGTAAAGCTCTAACTTACTTAAGAAGGAGTAAAGATCATTCCTCTAAGCTATATAGAATAGCTTTAATCTTAGATAACGAGTTATTCCATTGGTCACATTTACCTGGAAAATATCACCCTGCGGATTTACTATCGCGTCCGGAGATAATTGAGGAATGTCGCCCATTAATTTTTACAGAAGAAGAAGCAGAATTTGTAGCAGCTGGTGTTGAAATAGACTATTTAGGGTTGGAATTGTCAGAGGTAGCAAAACTTCAAAGAAAAGATCCCGAATTACAGAAGGTCATCAAGTACCTTGAGTCGACAACTGAGAATTTGTTAGGAACCAACGTAATGAGGCGCTGTTTCGAGATAGATGAGGCTGGTGAAGGGGCGGACGACAGTCGACCAAAGGACCAGCGGTTAACGGGTTCAGAAGATCCTGAGAAAGGAAGGTCTGAGCGGTTAACGGGTTCAGAGGATCCTGGGAAAGGAAGGTCTGAGCTCCCATGGGCGAAAAGAGAGGTAGGCGATGGAACACCGAACCTCGAATACCCTGCAGGTTTCGTACCATGGAAAATAGTCGACAGGGCGGAAAAGAGCGTGCCAGAAGTCGACAGGGCGGAAAAGAGTTCTGTGCCAGAGAGAAAAATAGTCGACAGGGCGGAAAAGAGTTCCGTGCCAGAAGTCGACAGGGCGGAAAAGAGTTCCGTGCCAGAAAGAAAAATAGTCGACCGGGCGAAAAAGAGTTCCGTACCAGAAGTCGACAGGGCGGAAAAGAGTTCCGTGCCAGGGGGAGTGACAGATAAAAATTTTGTATCTTGGCTGTTGAAACTTTTTGACAGCTTGTTTCAGAAGGAAAGTGTTTTTTATTGTTATCCGCTATGAGGCGTTGACAAGGACCAAGGTTACCCGAGAACAGCTAAATCAGTCTTGCCAAGTGTCCCAGTAGATTTGAAAATAAAACTGGCTCATGACCACTTACTCATTGGTGGTCAAATGTCAATGGAGAACACATTAGATCGAGTGAGCCGTATCTTTGTATTTGATAGAATGGGTGCAAAAGTTCGCGAGTATTGCGGTCAAATGTCTAAGGCGAAGACATTAGATCGAGTGAGCCGTATCTTTGTATTTGATAGAATGGGTGCAAAAGTTTGCTAGTATTGCGGGAACTGTAATTTGTGCTTGCGTAGGAATAAAATGCATCAGAACGTCAAACCTACGTTAGGAAAAAATGAAGAGCCGAAATACCCATTCCGTGTGTTTTCGGTGGACTCTGCTGGTCCCATTGGGGGCACATTATGTGGGCCTACTGAAAACGGAAATTTTCATATTTTAGTTGGCGTTGACCATTTTTCAAAATTTTGTATCCTGAAAGCTGTGCCGAGGATAACAGCAGAAGCTATGTGTAATTTTCTTTGCGAGTCAGTGATAGCATACTTTGTTCTTTTTGAAGTTTTGATCACTGATTCCCATCAGTCTTTCCGTTCAAATCTCATTTCCCAGATGTGTGAAAAATTAAAAATTAAACATCATTTTTCGTCAAGTTATAATCCTCAATCGAATGGGTTATGTGAGAAACTTGTGAAGGTAACAAAATCCGTATTAAAGGCTTATTGTCAGGATCATCCCAATTCTTAGGATACTTATTTGCCTTTCGTTCAGAATGTATTAAATTCTACTATTTCTTCCACAACTAAGTATTCACAACATCACGTAATTTTTGGTAGGCAGCCTCTTTCGTTTTTGGATTTTCAACTATCATTGCCTTCAATTGACTATTTTGACAATTATGAGGATTATATGGTTAATTTAGTTAGGAATTTATTCCCGATTTACAGGATTTGTGATGAACAAATAGGAAAACAGAAAAAATCTCAAAGAATACAATACAATAAAAATGTTGTAGAACTACCAGTTCTTTAACAAGGGGACTTAGTTTATGACCAAGAAAAGGCCCCTAATCCAAGGGAAATCAAGGGTTTAAAGGTAAAATTTTGTGGACCTTACAAAATTTGAGAAGTTTTAAAGATTTCACATTCTTGGTACAAGAACTTTCAGGGACTTCTGTAAGAATAACAGTAAATGGTCGTCTGATAAAGCCTGTAAAGGATTCAGAAACTTTCTTACGTTTGAATCCTATTTTCCAGAAAAAAATTGATGTGATTAATAAATCTAATATTGCTAATAGTAAAGTAATATGTAAAGAAGAAGAGAAAAGCAGCAATGGTTATAGCTTACGTCAACGTCCGGGTGAGAAACTTTTGGTTGTTCAAAATTGTCTTGAGCAACCAGTAGTAGCAAATAAATCAATATCGGAGGAATCAAGAATCGTAGAATTGGAGTTAGAGAATCGTGGGCATTGGAGAATCGATTTAACATCATCTGTATACCAGCTTCCAGTGGAGACCCCAGTAGTAACTTTAAAAATAATGGAGGATAGCTCCGTTTCTAGCGAATTATTAGCAATATTAGGTGTAGCTATGTGAACTTTATACGAACTTAGCATGACAATATAAAGTGAAATGAAAGTGCCAATTTGGAAAATATTTTCTTGTGTCTTGTTGATTCAGTTTTAGTGTCAGTATTTTATTTTTTGTTCTTGTTAAGTGTACCATTGTTTAAGTATAGAAAATCATTTTTTTTTTGAAAAAAAAAAATATTTTGAAAACCCCTGGGAAAGTATGTAAAATTTGGAAGTGTGTTTTTATGGGTTGAAACCAATAATTAAAATTATAAGTATATGTCAAAAGGTTCATTTCCTAGTTAAAATCCTATTTCCTTGATAACTAAATTAATTCTGAATATTTGCTGTAATTCCTGGAAGTTGAGAGATTAAAATAGAACAGTTCTGTCAAATGCCCGGATGTGTATCTGCATATTGTGCTGAATATAAGTTACCAATTTAGATTATTTGAGTCAGTTCTAATTCTGTATCTGTCGTCGCCATATGTACATTCACTGTATTATATGTATAAATAAACATTTTATACTCTAAACATAAACTATGTGATGGTTAGAGACTCTAGACATCCTCCACCGGTAGAACCCAGATAATAGGCCAACGCTACCATAAGACTCCAACGAGAAGAAGTTACACTTTACAGAGAACTAGATAATTCACAGAGAAGTGAACACAGAAAGTTTACAGGGGGCTGGTTGCTCTCAAATCACTTGTGACTCTTAAAGAGGGCACTATAACTTCTAATTTAATATCAAATGAGCCACAAATGAAGTTTGTACGACCACCCATTCTATAAAAACCTTGTTGTACCTCAGGGTATAAGGTAAAACCGTATCCCAAGGGCGCGGGGGGGGGGGTCGCGTCAACCTAGAGGGATTGTTGTTTGTTATTTGGACTATTTTGAACAAAATTGCTATCTTACAATTTCAATCAGATGCAATTCGTAAAAGACGGGTTGTCGAAGGGGGGGGGGGGCTAGTGGCCCTCCATCACTTTTGACTTTTAAAAGGGAATTGGATCTTCCAATTTTCAACCAAATGAGCCTCCTCTAAAGTTAACCAGCCATCCATGCCATAAAGTCTTAAATACCCCTTGGGCATAACTTACAAACCTTGCCCACAGGCTCTGGTGGTTTGTATCAACTACAAAAGCCTTATTATAGGGTCTCTGGACTATTTTTAATACAATAACTGTCTAAAAACTTCTAATGGGCGCATTTTGGGATAGCACGACGTGTGGGAGAGGGTAGCTGCCCTATGATCAATTTGACTAGGAAAAAAGGCACTAGAAGTTCTGATTACCAATCTAATGAGTCCTTCTGAAAATATATTTGGCCACCCTTTCTATAAAAACCTTATATGCCCCCAGGGTATAACTTACAACTCTTGCCCTGGCAGCTGCGGGAATAGTGGGGCCTCTGAGGTTTCAAACGGAGCCCACCCCCTTCGAATCCCGATCTGGACACTTTTTTTTAGGTATTAGGTTATTCCAAGGGAGCCCTCGGAAAATAGCATTGGATTTTAAACGGAGCCCTCTGACGTCATGGAAGCCATAGGAAAAATAGCATTGGATTTCGAACGGAGCCCTCTGACGTCACGGCAGCCATAGGGAAATAGTGATGGATTTCTGGGACAGCCCTCCGACGTCACGACAGCCAAAGGTTCATAGTATTTCTACCGGAGCACTCTGACGTCCCGGTACACACCCATTTTCGGAGCACACTCCTGTTTCTAGCTTGCAATATTCTAAGCACCTGCCCTATCTCTTGGGGAAATTCCCAGGTGTTTCAATTACCATGAATGCGGTCGGGATAATAAACAAGTTCATTTAACATGGGGAGCTCGTGACAGCGCATTCACTAGTTCTATTAAAGGGAACACATCCCTATGGACTCCATTGATGTCACAACACTCCCGTTTCAAACGGACATGTCTAATATACTTGACGCAATTTTATGTAACCCCGGCATCAGGAACCCATGGGGGAATCCCCGCTTGTAACGTAACGACAGCTCACACCTTACGTAATAACTATGCAATATCGTCACGTAATACTTTTTTTTCGCCCGAAACCCCCAAATTGTTTTTTTTTAATTAACTTAATGGCGGCTTACACTTTATGTAAGGTCAGCTCATCTTACTAATGCATGGCGCATCCATCACTGCTAGATAATACCATTTTGAAATTTTTTCCCCAAAAGCCTCAAGTTATTTTTTTTCGGCATGTCATTTTTTGCTCAAAACAACTTTCATGTTTTTTTTTCTATGGTTCTTGACCCCGCCAGGGCTCGAAAGGTCATTCCCCTCCAGTGGCATTGTGCCTTAACTGGAAGGACTAACTGCTATTGCCCGTATTTTTCATCTGAAATTTCATTCGGAATAACCTATTGCATGAGAGCTAAAATTTCTCATTTCTGGCAAACACTCCAACAATGTATTACTCTCCCAATTTGATACGATCCAGGAGACAATCGCTGTCTAAGAATTAATAGCAATTTAGACTAAGGGGTGGCTTAATTAAATTATCTCCTTAGTCGTCCAAAATAATACACCTTAAAAACACAGACATTATAAATAAAAGGTTTTATGTATTTCAAACAAATTGACAAGTAATAAAACATAGAAAAAAGACAGCTAAAAAAACATAACAAAAAATAAAAAATTAAAAAGCCATATCATAATATACGCAAAAAAAGAACCTTGTATTATCGAAAATCGGGGGTCCTAGCATGCAACCCAGGGGGGTAGGAGGGAGGAGAGTGATATTGAAGATGAATTTAAAGCGTTTCAAGAGCTTTTAAGGAAATACCCTTTTTTTATCAAGATAAATTTATGAATATTTGACAATATCCTAACAACAGGTACCCCCCCCCCCCCCTAGCATGGATTATCAGTGGGAGCCTAGATAATAGATGCAATTTTTAGGCATTATTTGGTTTATAAAAGGATTAAATATAAACAATAACATGCGTAAATTAAGGAAAGACGTGGGGAGAGGACTACAGGGGAGAAGGAGCGTCTATGAGGGAAGGGGGCCTGTTTTTTCCATCGCCAGCTCAGCACAGCCCTTTTTTCCGCTGTTTCATTTATATTTTTTTTTCGTTGTGCAAAGGGGTAATTTTCAAGTGTATATTTATTGTTATCCAGCCTCCTTCCACTAAGGTACCGGCCCGCTCGCTGGTCGTCCCCGAGGGACTGTTCAGTCCACCGAGCGGTTTTTCTCAGTCCTTACGCAACCCAGGGCACATTTTTCATCAAAATATCAAAACACGCAATGGAGGAGAAATTCTTGTTCCCACCTATCCCGCGTACTGCGGGGAAGTCTGGTCAGTGTCTACTCATTTCGGGGGCAAAATCTGGACAGCAGCTAGGCAATAAAGGAGGTTAAAAAAAACAGTCTTGGTCGAGATAACTTGAAAAGTAGTAATAATAGGGAAGTTATCATAGGAATTCTAGGATATACCCGCCTCTGACATTACATCATCCCTGTTTCTAGCGATCAGCAAGCAAGATCCTCACCCCTGGCACCCCACCCGTGATTCCAGGTGTTTTATTATTTCTTCTATATTTGCAGGATTCCTAACCATTTTCTTGCCACATTGTTCTTCTGGAAGACCCCTTGGATTTCCGTGACCAGGTCTAATAGGAGTGACGTCATTGTATATCGCAAGTTAGACTAAAAGGACCCCATGAGAGTCCAGCATGGCACACACACACGGGTGCTCGTAATAACAGCGGTGGACATCTTAAGCAATAATACCTAATCGGTGATGTAGAAAAATCACCGTGCGAGAAGAGTATATACCCAAACCGTTAAAAAGTATACTTATAGCCCAGAGCGGAATGGCCCTGAGACGCTGTTTTCACACTGACACCAGCTATCACCCTCCCCCCCGCACCATCATGCATGTGGCACCAGCCCTCGACCCCTAGGACATTTACAATTTTCTCACTTTGAAAATAAACTTCTGGAATCCCATTAAACAAAGTATTTTTGAAAATAGAAAAGTCGCCCCTCCCCCTTTCTTTCCTAGTGTTTGATTTTCTAAGCATTTCACCTCAGAACGCCAGACTATTACTGCCCCCCGGAAACACCTCTGTCATTGCCCCATCCCCCCCAAACACATTTCAAATATTTCTTGTTAAAAGTTTTACTTCAAGTCAGTCATTCGGGTTTTCGCAAGATATTCACGCCAAAGTACCACGCTGTAATTACTTTCTAGCACCCCCTATGACACCCCTCTACCATGATCCCCATCTTGACAAAACACTTTTCATACATTTCTTAATAAAAGTTGTACTTCAAGTCATTCATTCGGGCTTCTTAAAGCAATCCACGCCACAGTACCACACTATAACTACTCTCGGGCTTTCCTTGCTTAAGTAATGATTTTACAGGTTGATCACGATTTCTACGCTTTACCCTCGATTTCTACGGTGGTCTTTATTTCCAGGATTATCCCTGGTTTCTATAATTTGCTCTTGTTATTTCTTATGAAATTGTCAGGGTTTCATTGTTTTGCTAATGTTTGCATCGAATTTAACCATGATTTCTAAACTTCTAGGGTTGACTTTGTCATGTAGATAAGTATCTTATGATTTTTCTTGGAACACACTGCCTTTCTGGGTTTTAATATTTTATAGCGATATTCATAGATTCATAGCAATCGTTTCTCACTTGGTGCTTTGTAAGAACGTCAGGAAATATGATTTTTTCCCCTTGAACCCCAAGCATTCTTGGGTTTAATGTTTCTTGACAATAAGCAATATTCCCGTTTTGCTACCCCTACGACACCAGTCATCATCAGTGTAAGTGCCCTCTAACATTTGAATCACACACACAAAATAACCCATAAACAAAGACACACACACAAACATGAACACAAAACACACGCAAACTAAAACACACACATACACAAAACACGCACACACACACAAACAAACACACACAAACACACATATGACCACAAAACACACACACAAAAACACACACACACATAAACACAAACACATACACAAAAAAACACACACACAGACGAAAACACACACACATATAAAAAAAACGCAGACGCAAAAACACACACACACACACACACACACACACACACACACACACACACACACACACACACACACACACACACACACACACAAACACACACACACACACACATATACAAATACAAACAAACACACATACATATACACACACACACACACAAACACACACAAAATCACAAACAAATACACAGACACAAACATACACACACAAACACAAACACACACACACAAACAAATAAATAGAAACACAAAAACACAAAAACAGACACAAACACACACACACACACACACAAAAACATACGAAACAAAAAACACACACACAAAAAAACACAAACATACACACACACACTCAAACACACATACACAAACACACACACAGACAAACACACACATACAAACACACAGACACAAACACACACACACACACACACAAAAACACACACAAACACACAGAAACACACATAAACACACACATATACACACACACACATACAGAAACACACATACACACACATATACACACACACACACACACACACACACACACACACACACACACACACACACACACACACACACACACACACACACACACACACACACACACACACACACACACACACACACACACACACACACACACACACACACACACACACACACACACACACACACACACACACACATACACACACAAACATACATATAAATACACACACACACACACACACACGCACTCTCACAAAGACACACACACACAGCAACTCAAACTCAGAAACACACACAAACACAAACACACACACACACACACACACCCACACACACACACAAACACCCAAACCATCACACCCAATAACACACAAAAAACACGCATGTGTTTTTTGCATGAGCACTAATTGAGTAACATATACATTTTAACTGTTTCTTCAAAGGTGGAAAGTACTCTATTATGCGAATCTTCAGTGCATTAAGATGCTGGTTCATTTGAGTCTTGAGTTCTGTGAAATCAAATGTGTTTTTCCCATTATCTTGCAAAAATTTATGTGATCTTTCAGATGATCGCATTTGTCCTTGCCTATTTGTTTTTCCCAGAGAGTGATTTTTTTTTACCATTGCATCAGTTTTCTTTTCTACATGAAAAATATTAGTAGCACTGCCCTGTATGGATAAATTCCAGATGTTGAGTTTTTCAAAAATATCACTTAAATAAGCCAACTTCAAAAGCCAATCAAAATCAGTAAGTACATAAGACCGATGGGATTTGTGTTCGGTCGAAACAAAAATTTAATTGTTTGTGGAGTTCAAATACACGGGACACAACATTTTCCCCAGAAAGCCATTGTACCTCGGTATCAAGCAATAAGTTGTCATGAATGCTCCCGATTCCCTGGCATGGAATTCTAAAGTAACGAGATTTTTGAGGCCTAGTTTTTATGAAGTTCACAATTTTAGTACTCTTATCAAGGACATCTTTAAGTTCATCAGGGAGGTTGTGAGTCACCATAGCCTCTCGGTGAAGCACACAATTAGTGAACTTATACTCAAATGAAACCTTTTTAACATGGCCTACAAGCCCCGTGACGTGACCGCTCATAGCCTTAGCACCATCCTTACAAACTGACACAAAGTTTTCCCACTCGAGCTGGTTTCCGGAAAAAAATAGAATCTAACAACTTGAAAATATATTCACCTTTTGTCAATGTTTTGAATGTCTTGCAAAACAACATATCTTCAAATATTTCATCTTGAAAAATGGCACGTACCGAAACGAACAGTTGGGCTATGCCACCGACATCCATGGTTTCATCGAGTTGTATACCAAAGCTTGCTTTTTGTATAAAGACTACCTCGAATTACTCCAAAAAGTTTTTCTTTTGTGTCAAACACCATATCACTAGATTTTCGCCAATAGTATGGTTTTTACCAGCCTTAGAAAGTAAAATCTAATTTAAAATACAACTCGCAATATTTTCTTTCTTAATTTTAGGTTCATTTATCAGTTTTTTTTACCTTTGGCTGCTCATTAGAAACAAGACGTTAAGGACTAATTTTATTTTGTTAAGTTAATGACCCAGAACTTTGATTCAGATCTTCATGAGGCCTTTTCTTTAGGAGTCATTTATCCATTGTTGTAAAATTCACTTACGTACCTGAATCAATAAACTGACGTACTGTTTGAACAGGATTGAGTGTTCGCAGAATAACACAACACACCACAAAAGTAACACAAATCTGAGAGTGACACGAAAGACTGGCCGGCCTACACAGCCACTCTGATGACTAAACCTTACTGGCGCACGCATGTCAATGTGTCCCCACTAAAACTGCTTGAGAGTCAGAAAGGGAGAATTCTGACAGCTTCGCCAGTCATAGAGTTAAAGGGTTATTTTTGTTTTTTTGTTAATTGGCCGCGTACCCCCTAAAAATTTTGCGTACCCCCAAAGGGTACGCGTACCACAGTTTGAGAACCACTGCTCTAGTGGGTGCTCCTGTTGATCTATTTGTAAAATCTACTCGTAATTTTTACTTTCATCTACTGTCATGTACTACATAAATCTGCTGTCATCAAAATTGCTTTGCTAATTAAATGCTCTTAGTAAAATTGGGATCCAGTACTCTAGTTGGTGCTCCTGTTGATCTACTCGTAAAATCTACTCGTAATTTGTACTGCCATCTACTGCATAAATCGGTTCTCATCTAATCGGGGTGGGAGGTCCTGTTGATTTACTCGTAAAATAAGGCAAGCCGATTGCTAACATGGGAACATAGAGATTAACATATAATAACATGTTCATTACGGTGACAGAAGATAAATAATAAACAAAATAGATGAGAGGATATTAGCGTTTGATTAAAGACAGCGTAACCAAGGATACTATTAGGGACTTAATTTTGCTCCTTATGGCCTAATATTTTGTTTTTGTTTTGGGGGCTGAGGGAGAGGATGATGAAGATACTAGAGAAATTATAAATATGTCTCAAGTTTTCTTCAATCTATAGTATTGAGCTTTGTTTCTATAGCGCAATGGTCTTGACAAGCAACTATTCCATTGTAATCCTATTATATATGGAGTCACTGTAATTCCATCTAATTTATTTCAATTTTTTTCTTAGTAAAAAAAAATTAGCAAGCGGTATCCCCGATTTTAAATATCTTTAATTTTTTTATATTTCTTGGTTACCATAATTAGCGAACGGCTGTGATAATTATAGAATCTTAGGGGCCTGGATACAACAAGTCGGGCGTTAAGCCTCTTTAATTATATGCGTTGGCTCTACTCCATCTAAACAAATTATTTAATTTGAAACTTTTATGCCACCAATTGGCTTCTTATACATTTAAAATGAATGGATTTAAAAGAAGAACATGCAGATAAAATTTATTTTTGGAATTGTAAAACTAAATTGAGTGTCATAAATATGAATCCAGAAAACAAGAATCCTGGAAATTTGCATATTATATAGATTTGTAATAACTATTTATCTTTATTTTATAATGAAAACGGAAAAACTCTTGGACTTTTTTTTCATTTTCAATAAAGTAAATATGAGAATCTAGCATTTCAATTTATATTTATGAAATTTGACCTCATTGTTCATTGCGACTTATATGTGGATTGATTTCTATAGTAGAAATGACCTAATATCTCCTGATTACAGTGCGTGCTGCCATCTACAATTTAGTCTAACGCCGACGGGACATAATTTATTCAAGGATTATCGATCCACGAAGGGGAGAGAATTTCTGAGAAATTGATTTGCATAATCGAGGGGAATGTATTGATCGACTCGAGGGGAATTAATTTGTTGTTTCTAAGGGGAATTATTGATCCAAGAAATGGGAATTTATTTGCTGTTTCTAAGGGGAATTATTGATTCAAGAAAATGGAACTTATTTGTTGTTTCTAAGCGGAATTATTGATTCACAAAAGGGGAATTAGAAATGACATCACTTGTTATCTTGGAATTATGTGGGAGTCTAAAGAGATAAAAATTCTATTTTTAAATACACATAGAAACACCTATGAGATGAAGAGATTAACGCGAGAAATGGTTTTCTAGGAATTTCAAATGTGACAGCGCAGGGATGCCAAAACAAAAGAAACACGAAGAAATTACTTTTAGGAGATTATTTGGGCGAAACCGTTCGAGACATTTTAGAAGATGATTTAAGCGAAACCGTTTGAGGCATTTTAGAAGATGATTTTAGAAGATGATTTAGAAGATGATTTGAGGGTGAAACTCTGTGGTCGTTATAATACACAAGTTCCATTTGAACAATCTTGTGAGGTCCGACACCCCAACAACCCCCCTACCCCAACCCCAAAGGGCCCCCTTACCCCAACCCCAAAGGGCCTCCCTACGATAACCCCAAAGGACCCCGACCCCCTATACCCATCCCCGAAGAAACCCCCGGCACTTCCAAAGGACCCCGGGCCCCAATGGCCCCCGGGCCCCCAAAGTCCCCCCCCATTTTTAATACTTTTTTATGTGCACTTGAGGCATAGAAGGGCCCCCACATTTCAAAAGGCTTTATTTTATCTTTTCAGAACAAGTTCTTTTCTTAATATTCGCTCCTAAACCCTTTTTACAAGTTGATGTACTCATCCTTTTCACCACAACTTTACCTTACGACTTTTAGAATACCCCAACGCCAAGCAGTACTTTTCAAAAGGCTTTTTTATATTATTTCAGAACAAGTTCTTTACGTAGTGTCCCTCCTAAACCAATTTTACAACTTGAAGTACTCATCCTTTTCGCCCTTAACTTTACTTTATGGCTTTTTGAGTATCCCATCACCAAGCAATACTTTCAAAAGGCTTTTTTATATCTTTTCAGAAAAAAAAATCAAATATTATTAATAAAATCATATGTATTTTAAATGTGTGCATAAAAGTAACAACAATCTTTTTTAATATCACCAAATGATTACTGAACACACACAATTTTCTCTTAGAAATAATATTTTTCATCAGTGATAACAATTTTTCAGTTCGAACTAGCAAGTTTTCTGCCAAAGATACCAAATTTTTTATTATAAGTAAAATTTTTTTAATGTGATAACAACTTTTCTGTCAAAAGTAGCAAGTTCTGCTTAAGACTAACAAACCTTCTCATCAAAGTAACGACATTTTACCTTAACACTAACATACTTTTACTGAACACACACAAACTTCTCTTACAAATAATATTTTTCATCAGTGATAACACTTTTTCTGTTTGAACTAGCAAGTTTTCTACCAAAGATACCAAATTTTTTCTTAGAAGTAACATTTTTTTGACTGTGATAACAACTTTTCTGTCAGAAGTAGCAAGTTCTGCTTAACATTAGCAAACCTTCTCATCAAAGTAACGACATTTTACCTTAAAACTAACTTACTTTTACTGAACACAAACAAATTTCTCTTAGAAATAATATTTATCGTCAGTGATAACACTTTTTCTGTTCGAACTAGCAAGTTTTCTACCAAAGATGCCAAATATTTTCTTAGAAGTAACATTTTTTTATTGTGCTAACAACTTTTCTGTCAGAAGTAGCAAGTTCTGCTTAACACTAACAAACATTCTCCTCAAAGTAACGACATTTTACCTTAATACTAACATGCTTTTAATGAACACACACAAATTTCTCTTAGATATAATATTTTTCATTAATGATAACACTCTTTCTGTTCGAACTAGCAAGTTTTCTGTCAAAGATACCAAATTTTTTTTTAAAGTAACATTTTTTTGACTGTGATAACAACTTTTCTGTCAGAAGTACCAAGTTCTGCTTAACACTAACAAACCTTCTGATCAAAGTAACGACATTTTACCTTAATACTAACATACTTTTAGTGAAGACACACAAATTTCTCTTAGAAATAATATTTTTCGTCAGTGATAACACTTTTTATGTTCGAACTAGCAAGTTTTCTACCAAAGATACCAATTTTTTTCTTAGAAGTAACATTTTTTTATTTTGATAACAACTTTTCTGTCAGAAGTAGCAAGTTTTACTTAACACTGAAAAACCGTCTCATCAAAGTAACAACATTTTACTTTAAAACTAACTTACTTTTACTGAACACACACAAATTTCTCTTAGAAATAATATTTTTCGTCAGTGATAACACTTTTTTTGTTCAAACTAGCAAATTTTCTACCAAAGATACCAAATTTTTTCTTAGAAGTAGCATTTTTTTTATTGTGATAACAACTTTTCTTTCAGAAGTAGCAAGTTTCGCTTAACACTAACAAACCTTCTCATCAAAGTAACGACATTTTACCTTAAAACTAACATACTTTTGCTGAACACACACAAATCTCTCTTAGAAATAATATTTTTCATCAGTGATAACACTTTTTCGGTACGAACTAGCAAGTTTTCTGTCAAAGATACCAAATTTTTTCTTAGAAGTAACAATTTTTTGATTGTGATAACAACTTGTCTGTCAGAAGTAGCAAGTTTTGCTTAACACTAACAAACCTTCTCATCAAAGTAACAACATTTTACCTTAAAACTAACATACTTCTACTGAACACACACAAATGTATCTTAGAAATAATATTTTTCATCAGTGATAACACTTTTTCTGTTCGAACTAGCAAGTTTTCTACCAAAGATACCAAATTTTCCACTTCAGTTCAGATTTTTCTTAAAGAGATGAAAAATTTAAAATAATGTTCCAAATTTTTCATAAAAGATAGAAAAGTTCAAGTTCACTTCTGAATTTTACCAAAGAACAAAATTCAATTCTAATTTCTCCAGAGAAAATGCAAATCTTCCAATACACTTTTAAGTTCACCAAGACATAAAGAAATTTAAAGTTCTGTTCTAAATTTTTTCGTAGTAGATAGAAAAAGCTATTATATATTTGCGAATATTTGCTATGAAGACACAAATTTCTACTTCAATTTTAAATTTTCTCAAACACACAAATTTCTCTTAGAAATAATATTTTTCATCAGTGATAACAATTTTTCTGTTCGAACTATTAAGTTGTCTACCAAGGATACCAAATTTTCCACTTCAGTTCAGATTTTTCTGAAAGAGATGAAAAAATTTAAAATAATGTTCCAAATTTTTCATAGAAGATAGAAAAGTTCAAGTTCACTTCTGAATTTTAACAAAGAAAACAATTCAATTCTAATTTCTCCAGAGAAAATGCAAATCTTCCACTCCAGTTTTAAGTTCACCAAGACATAAAGAAATTTAAAGTTCTGTTCTAAATTTTTCCGTAGTAGATAGAAAAAGCTATACCATAGTTGCAAATATTTGCAATGAAGATAAAAAGTTCTACTTCAATTTTAAATTTTCTCAGCGAAGAGAAGAAAAGTTTATCTTTGATTCTGAATCTTCTCAATGAAAAGAAACAAGTTATTGATCAATTCTGTTTTTCGAAAATAATATAAAAATTTTCCACTTCAATTCAGATCTTTCTCAAAGAGATGGAAAAATTCAAAATATTGTTCCAAATTTTTCATAGAAGATAGAAAAGTTCAAGTTCTCTTCTGAATTTTACCAAAGAGCAGACTTCAATTCTAATTTCACCAGAGAAAATATAAAGCTTCCACTTCAGTTCTTATTTCCCCAAAGACACAAAAATTAAAGTTCTATTCTAAATTTTACCGTAGAAGATAGAAAAATTTATACCTTAGATGTGAATATTTTCCCGGAAGAAGAAAAGTTCAACTTCGATTCTGAATGTTCTCAATGAAAGAGAAATTAGTTATTGATCAATTCTATTTTCCCAAAATAACATAAAAACTTTCCACTTCAGTTCAGATTTTTCTCAAAGAGATGAAAAAATTTTAAATACTGTTCCAAATTTTTCATAGAAGATAGAAAAGTTCAAGTTCTCTTCTGAATTTTACCAAAGAACACATTTCAATTCTAATTTCTCCAGAGAAAATAAAAAGCTTCCACTTCAGTTTTAAGTTCACCAAGACATAAAAAATTTAAAGTTCAGTTCTTAAATTTACCATAGAAGATAGGAAAAGTTATACTATGATTGTGATTATTTTCCATGAAGATAAAAAGTTTTACTTTAATTCTAAATTTTCTTAAATTCAGTTCCAACTTTTCTCAAATAGATGAAAAAATTTAAAGTTCTGTTCCAAATTTTTCATAGAAGAAAGGAAAAGTTATACTTTGATCGTGAATATTCTTCATGAAGATATGGAGCTCCACTTTAATTCTGAGTTTTCTTGAAGAAGTGCAAAATTTTCAAGTTCTCTTCTGAATTTCCTTAAAGAAGAGAAAAAAGTTAGCTCAATTCTGAAATTTAGGAATGAAAATGAAAAAGCTTCCATTTCAGTTCTTAATTTCTCAAAGACATAAAAAATTTAAAGTTCTGTTCTAAATTTTTCATAGAAGATGGAAAAGTTATACTTTGATCGTGAATATTCTTCATGCAGATAAGGAGCTCCATTTTAATTCTGAGTTTTCTCGAAGAAGTGCAAAATGCTCAAGTTCTCTCCTGAATTTTCTTAAAGAAGAGAAAAAAGTTAGCTCAATTCTGAAATTTACCAATGAAAATGATAAAGCTTCCATTTCAGTTCTTAATTTCTCAAAGACATAAAAAATTTAAAGTTCAATTCTAAATTTTTCATAGAAGATAGAAAAAGTTATACATTGATCGCGAATATTCACCATGAAGATAAAAAGTTCCAATTTAATTCTAAATTTTCTCAATGAAGTGCAAATGTTCAAGTTCTCTTCTAATTTTTCCAAGAAAATAAAAAGGTTCCACTTCAGTTCTGGTTTTTTTCTCAAAAAGATGAAAAATTTAAAGTTCTGCTCTAATTTTAAATTAAATTTTAGCTTCTTTGTCTTATGGATTTACACCGCAAATGTTTAAATTAGAAAATGAGTGACTCGTTCTATTATTAAAGACAATCATTCAAACTCGTTCATCTAACCTCCAAAACATTAGGTTAGGTTAAGTATAAATAAATATTAATAAATAAATAGAAACATTTCTCCATGTTTAAGTTAGGTTAGGTTAGGTTAACTTATAATGAGCGCTCATGATAAGGTAACCTAACCTAACCATCATGTTAGGCTAGATTAAGTTAGTTTAGATTAGGTTAGGTTACGTTAGGTTAGAAATTAAGAACTGAAATGGAAGCTTTTTCATTTTCATTGGTAAATTTCAGAATTGAGCTAACTTTTTTCTCTTCTTTAAGATTATTCAGAAGAGAACTTATGCATTTTGCATTTCTTCGAGAAAACTCAGAATTAAAGTGGGGCTCCTTATCTTCATGAAGAACATTCACAATCAAAGTATAACTTTTCCATCTTCTATGAAAAATTTAGAACAGAACTTTAAATCTTTTATGTCTTTGAGAAATTAAGAACTGAAATGGAAGCTTTTTCATTTTCATTCCTAAATTTCAGAATTGAGCTACCTTTTTCTCTTCTTTAAGAAAATTCAGAAGAGAACTTGAACAATTTGCACTTCTTCGAGAAAACTCAGAATTAAAGTGGATCTCCTTACCTTCATGGCGAATATTCACGATTAAAGTATAATTTTTTCTGTCTTCTATGTAAAAATTTGGAACAGAACTTTAAATTTTTTCATCTCTTTGAGAAAAATCGGAACTGAATTTAAGAAAATTTAGAATTAAAGTTAAACTTTTTATCTTCACCGGAAAATAATCACAATCATAGTATAACTTTTCCTATCTTCTACGGAAAAATTTAGAACTGAACTTTAAACTTCTTATGTCTTTGCGAAATTAAGAACTGAAGTGGAAGGTTTTTTTCATTTTTATTGGTAAAATTCAGAATTGAGCTAACTTTTTTTCTCTTCTTTAAGAAAATTCAGAAGAGAACTTGAACATTCTGCACTTCTTCGAGAAAACTCAGAATTAAAGTGGAGATCCGTATCTTCATGGTGAATATTCAAGATCAAGGTATAACTTTTTCTATCTTCTATGAAAAATTTGGAAAAGAACTTTAAATTTTTCATCTCTTTGAGAAAAATCGGAACTGTTTTTAAGAAAAATTAGAAATAAAGTGAAACTTTTTATCTTGATGGAAAATAATCACAATCATAATATAACCATTCCTATCTTCTACGGAAAAATTTAGAACTGAACTTTAAATTTTTTATGTCTTTGAGAAATTAAGAACTGAAATGGTAGCTTTTTTCATTTTCATTGGTAAATTTCAGAATTGAGCTAACCTTTTTCTCTTCTTTAAGAAAATTCAAAAGAGAACTTGAATATTTTGCACTTCTTCCAGGAAACTCAGAATTAAAGTGGAGCTCCATATCTTCATGAAGAATATTCACGATCAAAGTATAACTTTTCCTATCTTCTATGAAAAATTTGGAACAGAAATTTAAATTTTTTCATCTCTTTGAGAAAATTTGGAACTGAATTTAAGAAAATTTAGAGTTAACGTGAAACTTTTTATCTTCATGGTAAATAATCACAATCATAGTATAACTTTTCCTATCTTCTACGGAAAAATTTAGAATTTAACTTTAAATTTTTTATGTCTTGGTGAACTTAAAACTGAAGTGGAAGCTTTTTATTTTCTCTGGAGAAATTAGAATTGAAACTTGTTCTTTGGTAAAATTCAGAAGAGAACTTGAACTTTTCTATTTTCTATGAAAAATTTGGAACAGTATTTTAAATTTTTTCATCTCTTTCAGAAAAATCTGAACTGAAGTGGAAAATTTTTATATTATTTTAGGAAAATAGAATTGATCAATAATTTATTTCTTTTTCATTGAGAAAATTCAGAATCGAAGTTGAACTTTTCTTCTTCCGGGAAAATATTCACATCTAAAGTATAACTTTTTCTATCTTCTACGGTAAAATTTAGAATGGAACTTTAATTTTTGTGTCTTTGGGGAAATAAGAACTGAAGTGGAAGCTTTTTATTTTCTCTGGCGAAATTAGAATTGAAGTGTGTTCTTTGGTAAAATTCAGAAGAGAACTTGAACTTTTCTATCTTCTATGAAAAATTTGGAACAGTATTTTAAATTTTTTCATCTCTTTGAAAAAGATCTGACTTGAAGTTAAAATTTTTATATTATTTTGGAAAAATAGAATTGATCAATAACTTATTTCTTTTCATTGAGAAAATTCAGAATCGAAGTTGAACTTTTCTTCACTTCGTTGAGAAAATTTAAAATTGAAGTAGAACTTTTTATCTTCATAGCAAATATTCGCAACTATGTTATAGCTTTTTATATCTACTACGGAAAAATTTAGAACAGAACTTTAAACTTCTTTTTGTCTTGGTGAACTTAAAACTGGAGTGGAAGATTTGCATTTTCTCTGGAGAAATTAGAATTGAATTGTGTTCCTTAATAAAATTCAGAAGTGAACTTGAACTTTTCTATCTTCTACGAAAAATTTTAACATTATTTTAAATTTTTTCATCTCTTTGAGATAAATCTGAACTGAAGTGGAAAATTTTGTATCTTTGGTAGAAAACTTGCTAGTTCGAACAGAAAAAGTGTTATCACTGATGAAAAATATTATTTCTAAGAGAAATTTGTGTGTTTGAGAAAATTTAAAATTGAAGTAGAAGTTTTTATCTTCATAGCAAATATTCGCAACTATGGTATAGCTTTTTCTATCTACTACGGAAAAATTTAGAACAGAACTTTAAATTTCTGTATGTCTTGGTGAACTTGAAACTGGAGTGGAAGAATTGCATTTTCTCTGGAGAAATTAGAATTGAATTGTGTTCTTTGATAAAATTCAGAAATGAAATTGAACTTGAATTTGGAACATTATTTTAAATATTTTCATCTCTTTGAGAAAAATCTGAACTGAAGTGGAAAATTTGGTATCTCGAGTAGAAACATTGGTAGTTCGAACAGAAAAAGAGTTATCACTGATGAAAATCATTATTTCTAAGAGAAATTTGTGTGTGTTCAGTAAAAGTATGTTAGTTTTAAGTATAAATAATGTTACTTTAATGAGAAGGTTTAAAAATATTATTTCTAAAAGAAATTTGTGTGTTCATTAAAAGTATGTTAGTATTAAGGTAAAATGTCATTACTTTGATGAGAAGGTTTGTTAGTATTAAGTAGAAGTTGCTACTTCTGACAGAAAAGTTGCTATCACAATAAAAAAATGTTACTTCTAAGAAAAAATTTGGTATCTTTGGTAGAAAACTTGCTAGTTCGAACAGAAAAAGTGTTATCACTGAAGAAAAATATCATTTCTAAGAGAAATTTGTGTGTTTTCAGTAAAAGTAAGTTAGTATTAAGGTAAAATGTCGTTACTTTGATGAGAAGGTTTGTTAGTGTTAAGCCGAACTTGCTAATTCTGACAGAAAAGTTGTTATCACAGTAAAAAAATGTTACTTCTAAAAAAAAATGGTATCCTTGGTAGAAAACTTGCTAGTTCGAACAAAAAAAGTGTTATCACTGACGAAAAAATATTATTTCTAAGAGAAATTTGTGTGTGTTCAGTAAAAGTAAGTTAGTTTTAAGGTAAAATGTTGTTACTTTGATGAGAGGGTTTGTTAGTGTTAAGCAAAACTTGCTACTTCTGACAGAAAAGTTGTTATTAAAATCAAAAAATGTTACTTTTACGAAAAAATTTGGTACCTTTGACAGAAAACTTGCTAGTTCGTACCGAAAAAGTGTTATTACTGATGAAAAATATTATTTCTAAGAGAAATTTGTGTGTGTTCAGTAAAAGTACGTAAGTTTTAAGGTAAAATGTCGTTATTTGATGAGAAGGTTTGTTAGTGTTAAGCAGAATTTGCTACTTTTGACAGAAAAGTTGTTATCACAATCAAAAAATGTTACTTGCAATAAAAAATTTGGTATCTTTGGTAGAAAACTTGCTAGTTCCAACAGAAAAAGTGTTATCACTGATGGAAAATATTATTTCTAAGAGAAATTTGTGTGTGTTCAGTAAAAGTATGTTAGTATTAAGGTAAAATGTCGTTACTTTGATGAGAATGTTTGTTAGTGTTAAGCAAAACTTGCTACTTCTGACAGAAAAGTTGTTATCACAATTAAAAAAATGTTACTTCTAAAACAAATTTGGTATCTTTGGTAGAAAACTTGCTAGTTCGAACAGAAAAAGTGCTATCACTGACGAAAAATATAATTTTTAAGAGAAAATTGTGTGTGTTCAGTAAAAGTATGTTAGTTTTAAGGTAAAATATCATTACTTTGATGAGAAGATTTGTTAGTGTTAAGCAAAACTTGTTACTTCTGACAGAAAAGTTGTTATCACAATCAAAAAAATGTTACTTCTAAGAAAAAATTTGGTATCTTTGACAGAAAACTTGCTAGTTCGAACCAAAAAAGTGTTAGCACTGATGAAAAATATTATTTCTAACAGAAATTTGTGTGTTCATTAAAAGTATGTTAGTATTAAGGTAAAATGTCATTACTTTGATGAGAAGGTTTGTTAGTATTAAGTAGAAGTTGCTACTTCTGACAGAAAAGTTGCTATCACAATAAAAAAATGTTACTTCTAAGAAAAAATTTGGTATCTTTGGTAGAAAACTTGCTAGTTCGAACAGAAAAAGTGTTATCACTGATGAAAAATATTATTTCTAAGAGAAATTTGTGTTTGTTCAGTAAAAGTATGTTAGTATTAAGGTAAAATGTCGTTACTTTGATGAGAAGGTTTGTTAGTGTTAAGCCGAACTTGCTACTTCTGACAGAAAAGTTGTTATCACAGTCAAAAAAATGTTACTTCTAAAAAAAAATTTGGTATCTTTGACAGAAAACTTGCTAGTTCAAACAGAAAGAGTGTTATCATTGATGAAAAATATTATTTCTAAGAGAAATTTGTGTGTGTTCATTAAAAGTATGTTAGTAAAAGGTAAAATGTCATTACTTTGATGAGAATGTTTGTTAATGTTAAGCAGAACTTGCTACTTCTGACAGAAAAGTTGTTACGAAAATAAAAAAATGTTACTTCTAAGAAAAAATTTGGTATCTTTGACAGAAAACTTGCTAGTTCGAACAGAAATAGTGTTATCATTGATGAAAAGAATTATTTCTAAGAGAAAATTGTGTGTGTTCAGTAAACATTTGGTGGTATTAAAAAAGATTGTTATTACTTTTATGCACACATTTAAAATACATGTGATTTTATTAATAATATTTGATTTTGTTCTGAAAAGAAATAAAAAAGCCTTTTGAAAGTATTGCTTGGTGATGGGATACTCAAAAAGCCATAAAGTAAAGTTGTGGGTGAAAAGTATGAGTACTTCAAGTTGTAAAAAGGGTTTAGGAGGGTATATTAAGAAAAGAACTTGTTCTGAAAAGATATAATAAAGCCTTTTGAAATCTGGGGGCCCTTCTATGCCTCAAGTGCATATAAAAAAGTATTAAAAAATGGGGAGGGGGCCTTCAGGGGCCCGGGGTTGGGGGCCCGGAGGCCCTTGGGGGCACCGGGGGTTCCTTCGGGGTTGGGGTAGGGGGGTCGGGGCCCTTTGGGGTTGTGGTAGGGAGGCCCTTTGGGGTTGGGGTAAGGGGGCCCTTTGGGGTTGGGGTAGAGGGGTTGTTGGGGTGGGGGACCTCGCAAGATTTTTCAAATGGAAATTGTGTATTATAACGACAACAGAGTTTCACCCTCAAATCATCTTCTAAATCATCTTCTCAAATCATCTTCTAAAATGCCTCAAACGCTATCGCTTAAATCATTTTCTAAAATGTCTCGAGCAGTTTCGCCCAAATAATCCCCTGAAAGTAATTTCTGCGTGTTCCTTTTGTTTTGACATCCCTGCGCTGTCACATTTGAAATTCCTAGGAAACCATTTCCCGCGTTAATCTCTTCATCTCATAAGTGTTTCTAGCTACACTATTATGGTTTCGATAGAATATTAATTTATCCCTGTCACTAAAGATCAGAGAGGCTATATTTAAAAATATAATTTCTATCTCTTTAGACTCCCGCATAATTCCAAGATAACAAGTAATGTCATTTCTAATTTCCCTTTCGTGAATCAATAATTCCCCTTAGAAACAACAAAAAAAAATTCCCTTTCTTGAATCAATAATTCCCCTTAGAAACAACAAAAAATTACCATTTTATGGATCAATAATTCCCCTTAGAAACAACAAATAAATTCCCCTTTCTTGGATCAATAATTCCCCTTAGAAACAACAAATTAATTCCCCTCGAGTCGATCAATACATTCCCCTCGATTATGCAAATCAATTTCTCAGAAATTCTCTCCCCTTCGTGGATCGATAATCCTTGAATAAATTATGTCCCGTCGGCGTTAGACTAAATGTAGATGGCAGCACGCAGTATAATCAGGAGATATTAGGTCATTCCTACTTTCTATTTCTTCATTCATTCTTATTTCTACTGCTTTTAGATTTGACTTCTCATGAGTTAATTTTTGCTTGTATTAAGCTTTTCATTTACTCTTTACATTCTGTTTTAAAATGTTCTGAATTACTATAGTTTGAAGTAAATTTAAAAAAATAAATTTGCGGTTCGAGGACGGTTGAAAGAGTTTTTAAAAATCTAAAAAACATTTTCTTTTTGGCGTGCAAAAATACAACTAATTTTTCTATTGAGACTCGCCTTTATCAGCATAATATGAATTTTTCAGGCAAACATAGTTAATTGTTCAAGATTAAAAACAATTAATTTTAGAATTTTTGCAATTTTCGTTTTTCCCACAACCGAATATAAACAATAGCCCGACCAACCGGTAAATACACGAGCTATGAGTGTGTGTAGTGTATATAGTTTAATCTTCTTGAAGTAGCGTTTTTCGTGTTGTTCCTTTTTGCTTGTATTAAGCTTTTCATTTACTCTTTACATTCTGTTTTAAAATGTTCTGAATTACTATAGTTAGAAGGAAATTAACAAAATAAATTTGCGGTTCGAGAACGGTTGGTCGGGCTTTTGTTTGTATTCGGTTGTGGTAAAAACGAAAATTGGAAAAATTCTAAAATTAATCGTTTTAACTGTTATCTTGAGCAATTAACTATGTTTGCCTGAAAAATCCATATTATGCTGATAAAGGTGAGTCTCAATCGAAAAATTAGTTGTATTTTTGCACGCCAAAAAGAAAATGTTTTTTAGACTTTTAAAACAATATTTATTGACTAAAACTCCAAGTGCATACACTCAGTGTCGAAGTAAAGTCAAAATTTCTAATGAAACGTTGAATGAATATTTGAAAAGGGTATCTGTTCCTAGTGGAAAGATTTATGCTAAAAACCCAGGAACTCTGCAGGATAAACTTACTTATTTTGCCAAAGGTGGCAGAAACAAGATCCAAGTAATTACCGACTTCGATTATACCATGACTAAGGCTTACCATGATGGAAAAAAGGGATTAACCTGCACCGGTAATTTTTTGTATATCTACCAAATATTAGTAAATAAGACACAGGGTAAACCATTAAAATTATTCAGCTGGGTAGTCGCCACTTACTGTTTGCAGTTGGGTCTACAAATATGTCTGATCTCAAAGGGGAAGATGCAGCAAAACGTAGTTGTTCCTTTAGAAATTAATTTCAAAAAAAAAGTTTTTCCAAAGGAAGTAAAGAGAGAAGTTGAAACTTAAAACGAAGAAAAATTATTACTGCACAACCAATCTAACATATATCAATAAAACTAATGCAAATAAGTTAATTGGTGATATTTCCCTATATTTGTAACATTACAGAAAACTAACACTTTACTGAAATCACAAAAGCCAAGTATAAAAAACAAGAACATTGGTTTAGGAGTCAAAAGTAAATACGTAGCCTTACAACAGCAAACTATTTTATAACGCTTTTCATAGTTCTACTGGAGCTGTGATATAAATAACTTTCGATACACAGTTAAAATTATCTTAAAAACATAGAGAGAAAAAATATACGTTTAAAGTCATTACACATCATATAAAATAATGGATTGTTTCATCAGGTAACACCTTGGTCTCACCTAGTATTGCGCGAAATGAAGAACATATCAATTGTAATATGAAATTTTGAAATCCAGTCATTTCTTTCTATAGAACGTAGAATTTTAAGTTGTGAGACAGATTCTAAAGAGGGTCTGTAGTGACACTTTGAACTTGTCTACAAAATAATCATGAAATGTTGTTTTCAGATCCAAAACGAACGTCAGCCATTGAAATGGGCTCATTGTGCAAAAGTGATGTCAAATTAAACGAAAAAAATAAATGAATCAGCAATATTTACCGTACGCAAACTCCTATATTGTTTGTGTTTTCAGTAAAGTACTAATTTTTTGTAATGTTACAAACATAGGAAAATATCACCAGTTGAATTATTTGCATTAGTTTTATTGATATATGTTAGATTAATTAAAAAACCTTTTTCCACAAAATAAGTTTTTCAAAGAAAAGTAAAGAACTCCATTAAACAAAAATGAGAAAAAATCAAATCAAATAATCTACAAGCGTGAAGCTACCACAAATCAGCACCAATAAATAAATGAAACCCAAAACGAACAGAAATTACAATAACGTGGCACCAGTAACGTGTCATAACGTGGCACCAGTTTTGGAATACCCTCCTCATTCTGCTCGACATCACAAGAAATAACCGAGTCAAAATCAAAACGAGCAAAAATTAACATAAGTTGGGCTCAAAACCCCTATGCCTTCCCAAGACAAGAAAATAATTTGCACTTTACTGAAAAAAATACAAATAAATGTGCATTGTCAGTTTAATATACATATACTGGTATTTAGTAATCAAAATGTTAATATTATTTGATTTATTAAATTTACAAAAGTAAAAACATTTATAATTTTTTCAGTTTTAGTGCAAATTATGTTCTGGCCTTGGGAAGGCATAGGGGTTTTGAGTCCAACCTATGATAATTTCTGCTCGTTTCGAGTTTGACTCGGTTATTTATTGTAACTTCTGTTCGTTTTGGATTTTATTTATTTATCGATGCTGATTTGTGGTAGTTTCACGCTTGGTAGATTATTTGATTTTTGCTCATTTTTTGTTTAATGGAGTTCTTTACTTTTCTCTTAAAACTTATTTTGTGGAATAAGTTTTTTTAATTAATTTTTGTTTGTTTTATATTGAAATAGTTTTTTCAGAGAAAAAGAAAATAATACTTTAAATCTTTCCGGTTTTTTTTAAGAATTTGTAGTTTGGGCTGATTGTTGTATGCTGGAGAAAAATTTTCAGCAATTTTTAACAACATACACCCTTTTAAAAATGTGGAAACAAATAGTAGTGTTCAATTTAGTTTCATACCTCCTCTAGTTGACCTGAAATGGAAAACTTGATACCATTCGCAAAAACAATCTGTTTACTTTCTTTGATAGCTTGGATACACTTACGCTATTTTGATTTGGTTAAATTTTAAGAGCAGAAGTAGCCTCGAAAGTTTGAACATAATACCCTCAGTCGTTCTTGGGATACTGCTGAGACACCTTATTGGGAATTAGCATTAACACAGTGCATTTTGATTTAATCTTATGGCAACATTTAGTTTTTAAACTTAAAGTCAAATGGGAGTATGGGCGTGGGAAAGGGTTTAATTTCCCTCCAATTACTTTCGACTATTAAAAAGGGCGTCAGCCCATTCTATTTTCACTCGGATGAGCCCTTTTTGAAATTCTTACGACAACTCCTTCGATACAAAGTGCCCTGGTCTAAACACCAACAACAACAACAAAAAAATAATACATTATACCCACATCGATCTTTACTATGATGTCAAGATGTCAAGCCTTCAAATCACTTTCGACTATTAAAAAGGGCACTATGCCTTTCGATTTCCAATCGAATGATCCCTTTTTGAGTTTCTCCGGCAACACTTCCTATAAATACCTTATATGCCCCCAGGGTATAATTTACAACCCTTACCCTAAGGGATGTTAGGGTGGTTGTCATCCTCTAAGACCTAATTTCCAGAACTTTCAGCTACGTTAAATAAAATGGCTATCTCAAAATTTTGGTTGGATGTGTCTGAGAAAATGGTGGGGGTCAGAGGGATGTTAGTCTCTCTCCCATCACTTTCAACTATTAAAAAGGGCACTAGCCCTTCCAATTTCCGATCAAATGAGCCCTTTTGAAGTTTCTATGACAACGCTTTAAATAAAAACTTTATATGCCCCCAGGGGATAACCTAAAACCCTCGCCCTGAGGGCTCGGGGGGGTGTCTTCATCCAAGACCTAATTTCCAGACCTTTATACTACATTAAACAAAATGGCTATCTGAAAATTATGATTGGATGTGTTTGGAGAAATGGTGGGCGTAAGAGCGGGGTTAGTTACCCTCCAATCACTTCAACTATTAAAAAGAGCACCAGCCCTCTTAATTTCCAATTGAAGGAGCCCCTTTTGAAGTTGTTACTACAACTCTATCATCAACAAACTTATATGCCCCCAGGGCATAACTTACAACCTTTGCCCTGGGGCTCTGGGGGGTTTGTCATCCTTAAATACATAATTTCCAGAATTTTCAACTACGTTGAACAAAATGGCTATCTCTAATCTTTGATTGAATGTATTTTGGGAAATGGTGGGCGTGAGAGGGGGGTTAATTACTCTCCACTCACTTTCGACTATTAAAAAGGGCAATTTCAAATTCCAATCAAATGAGCCCTTTTGAAATTGCTACAGGAAATTTCTATTTAAACCTTATATGCCCCTAGGGTATAACTTATACACTGAAGGCTCTGATGGGGCTATCATCCTGAAAGACCTAATTTCCAGAACTTTGGACGACATTGAACAAAATGGATATCTCAAAATTTTTATTGGATGTGTTTGGGGAAATGGTGGGTGTGAGAGAGGGGTTAGCTGCCCTTCAATCACTTTCGACTACTGAAAGGGCACTAGCCCTTTCAATTTTCAATTGAATGAGACTTTTTTGAAGTTTCTACGACAACGCCTTCTATAAAAACCTAATATAACCCCAGGGTATAACTTAAAACCCTTGCCCCGAGGGTTTTCGGGGAGTTTCCTCCTCAAAAACATATTTTCCATCAGGAAATCAACTACGCAGAACAAAATGGCTATTTCAAAATTTTGATTGGATGTGTTTGGGGGAATGATGGGCATAAGGGGGGGGGGGGGTAGTTGCCCTCCAATCAATTTCGAATATTAAAAAGGGCACTAGCCCTTTTAATCTCCAATCGAATGAGCCTTTTTTGAAGTTTTTACGACAACGCCTTCTATAAAAACCGTATATGCCCCCAGGGCATAACTCAAAACCCTTGGACCGAGGGTTGTGGGGGAGTGTCCTTCTCAAAAACATATTTTGTATCCAGAAATCAACTACGCTGAACAAAATGGCTATCTTAAAATTTTGATTGGATGTGTTTCGGGGAGTGATGGGCGTCTGGCGGGTGTTAGTTTCCTACCAATAATTTTCGACTATTAAAAGGGAACAAGCCACTCCAATTTCCAATTGGGTGAAACTCTTTTCGAAGTTTCTACGACATATTCTTCGATACGAAGTACCTTGCTCTAAAGGAAAAAAATAATAAATAAGACATATTGCCAACATCGTTCTTTTATGCCCTCATAGCATAACTTAAAACCCTTCTCCTCCTCAAAAACATATTTTCTATCTGGAAATCAACTACGCTGAAAAAAATGGTTATCTCAAAATTTTGATTCGATGTGTTTGGGGGAATGATGGGCGTGGGGGGGAGCTATTCGCTCTCCAATCACTTTTGACCATTAAAAAGGGACTAGCCCGTTGAATTTCCAATCGAATGAGCCTTTTTTGAAGTTTCTACGACAACGCCTTCTATAAAAACCTTATATGCCCCCAGGGCAAAACTTAAACCCTTGCCCCGAGGGTTGTGGGGGAGTTTCTTCCTCAAAAACATATATTCTATCAGGAAATTCACTACGCTGAACCAAATGGCAATCTCAAAATTTTGATTGGATGTGTTTGGGGGAATGATGGGTGTGGGGGGGGGGGGGGCGCGCAAAGGGCCTTGCAGTTTCTCTTAACTATTAAAAAGGGCTCTAGCCCTTTGAATTTCCAATCGAATGAGCCTTTTTTGAATTTTCTACGACAGCGCCTTCTATAAAACCTTATATGCCCCCAGGGCATAACTCAAAACCCTTGCCCCGAGGGTTGAGGGGGAGTGTCCTCCTCAGAAACATATTTTCTATCTGGAAATCAACCACGCTGAACAAAAGGACTATTTCAAAATTTTGATTGTATGTGTTTGGGGCAATGATGGGCGTGGGGGGGGGGGGCTAGTTGCCCTTCAATCACTTTCGACTATTAAAAGGGGCACTAGCTCTTTGAATTTTCAATCGAATGAGCCTTTTTGGAAGGGTCTACGACAATGCCTTCTATAAAAACCTTTTATGCTCCCAGGGCATAACTTACAACCACAGCCCTGAGGGCTGTGGGGGAGTGTCCTCCTCAAAAACATAATTTCTATCTGGAAATCGACTACGCTGAGCAAAATGGCTATCTCAAAATATTGATTGGATGTGTTTCGGGAACTGGTGGGCGTGGAAGGGTAGGTAATTGCCTTCCAATCATTTTCGACTGTTCTACGACAACACCTTCTATAAAAACCTTATATGCCCCCAGGGCATAACTTAAAACCCTTGCCCCGACGGTTTTGGGGGTGTATTCTCTTCAAAAACATATTTTCTATCTGGAAATCAACTACGCTGAACAAAATGGCTATCTCAAAATATTGATTGAATGCGTTTGGGGGAATGATGGGCGTAGGGAGGGGCTAGTTGCCTTCCAATTACTTTCGACTACTAAAAAGGGCACTAGCCCTTTTCGAAGTTTCTACGACAACTCATTCGATACGAAGTGCCCGAGTATGGAGGAAAAAAAAATAAATAATACATTGTGGCAAAATCGCTCTTTACTTACGCAGTGCTATTGCACTGCCTATGATAGGCTGTGAAGTAATAATTTTTGTTCATTTGACATAGTCTTTTCAGAGAAAAAGAAAATAATACTTTAAATCTTTTAGTTGTTTTAAGAATTTCTAGTTTGGCCTGCTATTTTTGTGCTTGAGAAATCCAGCACACATTTTCAGCAATTTTTAACAACATACACCCTCTTAAAAATCTGGACACAAATAGTAGTGTTTAATTTAGTTTCATACCTCTTCTAGTTGACCTGAAATGAAAAACTTGATACCATTCGCAAAATCTGTTTACTTTCTTTGATAGCTTGGATACACTTACGCTATTTTGATTTGCTTGAATTTTAAGAGCAGAAGCAGCCCCGAAAGTTTTAACATAATACCCTCAGTCGTTCTTAGGATACTGCTGAGATGCCTTATTGGGAATTTGCTTTAACACAGTGCATTCTGATTTAATCTTATGGCAACGTTTAGTTTTTAAACATAAAGTCAAATGGGAGTTTGGGCGTGGGAGGGGGATTAGTTTCCCTCCAATCACTTTCGACTATTAAAAAGGGCATCAGTCCTTTCTATTTTCAATCGAAAAAACCCTTTTCGAAGTTCTTACGACAACTCCTTCTATACAAAGTGCCCTGGTCTAAACAACAACAACAACAAAATAATACATTAGACCCATATCGATCTTTACTATAAACATGTCAAGCCTTCCAATCACTTTCGACTATTAAAAAGGGCACTAGGCCTTTCGATTTCCAATCGAATAAGCCCTTTTTGAATTTCTCCGACAAAACTTCCTATAAACACCTTATATGCCCCAGGGCATAAATTACAACCCTTACCCTAAGGGCTGTGAGGGTGGTTGTCATCCTCTGAGACCTAATTTCCAGAATTTTCAGGTACGTTAAACAAAATGTCTATCTCAAAATTTTGATTGGATGTGTCTAGGAAAATGGTGGGCGTGAGAGGGGCGTTAATCTCTCTCCAATCACTTTCAACTATTAAAAAGGGCACTAGCCCTTTCAACTTCCAATCTAATGAGCCTTTTTGAAGTTTCTATGACAAAGCTTTCAATAAAAACCTTATATGCCTCCAGGGGATAACTTAAAACCCTTGCCCTGAGGTCTGGGGGGGTTGTCATCATCAAAGACCTAATTTCCAGACCTTTATACTACGTAGAACAAATTGGCTATCTGAAAAGTTTGATTGGATGTGTTTGGAGGAACGGTGGGCGTGAGACCGGGGTTAGTTACCCTCCAATCACTTTCAACTATTAAAAAGGGTACCAGCCCTCTCAATTTTCAATTGAAGGAGCCCCTTTTGAAGTTTTTACAAGAACTCTATCATTAACAACCTTATATGCCCCCAGGGCATAACTTACAACCTTTGCCCTGGGGACTCTGGGGGGTTTGTCATCTTTAAATACATAATATCCAGAACTTTCAACAATGTGGAACAAAATGGCTATCTCTAAACTTTGATTGAATGTGTTTGGGAAAATGGTGGGCGTGAGAGGGGGGTTAATTACTCCCCACTCACTTTTGACTACTAAAAAGGGCAATTTCAATTTCCAATCAAATGAGCCCCTTTTGAAATTTCTACAACAACTTTCTATATAAATCTTATATGCCCCCAGGGCATAACTTACAACCCTTGCCCTGAGGGCTCTGATTGAGTTATCATAAAAGACCTAATTTCCATAACTTTCGACTCCGTTGAACACAATGGTATCTCAAAATTTTGATTGGATGTGTTTGGGGAAACTGTGGGCGTGAGAGGGGGGTTAGTTGCCCTTCAATCACTTTTGACTATCAAAAGGGCAGTAGCCCTTTCAATTTTCAATTGAATGAGCCCTTTATGAAGTTTTTACAACATCGCTTTCTATAAAAATCTTACATGCTCCAAGGGTATAACTTACAACCCTTGCCCTGAGGGTTGTGAGGGGGATGGGTTGTCATCCTTTAAGACCTAATTTCCTAATCTTTCAAATACGTTGAATAAAATGGCTATCTAAAAATTTTGATTGGATGTGTTTGGGAAAAAGCTGGGCGTGAAAGGGGGGTTAGTTGCCCTTAAATCACATTGTACTATTAAAAAGGGCACCAGCCCTTTGAATTTCCAATCAAATGAGCCTTTTTTCAGGTTTCTACGACATAGATTTCAATAAAAACCTTATATGTCCCCAGGCATAGCTTATAAACCTTGCCCTGAAGACTGTGAGGGGAGTGTCCTGCTCAAAAGTATAATTTCCTGAACTTTAAACTGCGTGGAACAAAATGGCTATCAACTTCAAATGGTTTCAACTTCACTCTTTACTTCCCTCGGAAAAACTTTGTTTTTTTTTAAATAATCTATGCTCGTTTTTGATTAAAATTTAATTTAGAAACAACACTGCTATGACCTCTTTTATTTATACGGAATAATTTCTGTTCGTTTTAAGGTTTAATGTTCGTCCTTAGTTTCAGTTGATTTTTTTTTTTTTTAATTTCTAATCACCTCCAGTCTAGGGAAGATAAGACACCTTAACCCTTGTTAAGGAGCAGAACTAAGAAGCCGTACAAGAATTGAAGGAAAAAATAAGTTCAGAGTGGAAAAAAACAAAGCATCGTGTCGTTTCTTTTTGTTAAAAAAAAATTAAAAAAGAATATATAGGTCTTTAATTCTTTGTTTTGAAAAATTAAATTAAGTAGCACTTACGAAAGTAGCTTACGAAAAGGTTAACTGTGCGAGCAGGCTTAAGTATCGACATACTTGTGGAAAATGTTGCTAGCTCAACAGAAATGTGCCTTTAGGCTTACGGATTTATTTGACCTGGCCCTAAGTAAAAAGTCACTCATTACTCAGAAATGAAGGGAAATTTCAAAAAAATATCATTTTTTACGTAGGTAAGATATATAGTATTATAAACTAAGTGTGTTTTCATTTCAAAATTTTGGGAAGAATTACCTGAATTCTCCTAGAGAACTATTTTCATTTGTCTTTCTTCCTCTTTGGATGCACAATCTTACGTATGGAGAGAAAATTAAGGAGGAATTGTCAAGCAAATTATTTTAAGTATAGCAGTAAATAATCCTTCTTTTAATATACAACTTCAAGTCGTTCTAGAACCACGTGCCTACACTTCTCCAGCCACTAAGCGGTTGGGGGTTGGGGTCAGGGGCGTAATTTGCTATGGAACAGAGGCGGCAAATTCCCCTCCCAGACCTCAGTTTTCCTCCAGATCTTATTTTACCCCCCTCACCTCCCAGCTGAAATTTAGTTTCTTCAAAAATATTGTCAAAACTAAGGTAAGCCTGCATAATTCAAGGTAATTTTTCTTTAGTACATCTTTACCTTTTTTTATTGCTATACGGCTCGTTTTTCAGTTTTCTCGATCGTTTTCACTTGACTTAGGAAAATTGGCTTCAAGGATTACCCCCCCCCCCCCAAAGGATTTTGATAAAATTATGCCACTCGTTTGGGTATGCATTTAGTGATCTACTCAGAATGTTGTTGCAAACCTTGGTCTGGATGACCTCTTTTCGTCTTTGAATCAAAATGCTTGAACAAATACCTTCCTGGGACGTGCGTTAAAAATGAGTGTATGACATTTACAAAAACAATGAAATTATCTGAAAATGATAGTATAGAAGGGAAAAACCATGATTAAAAAAAAGCAGGAGTCGAACGCAAGCCACTCTAATTCTAAGTCGAACACTTAACCAACAGAACCATATCTCTAATAATCTAATTTGATATATTAGTGGTTGTACCTTAATTGCGTAGCTTATTAAGGGGGCTTGGAGGAGGAACATACGGAAGGTGTTCTTGAAAACCTCCGTTTAAGGGTTTTGGACCATAATTATTACAATGATGATATCGTTTTCTACTTCCAATTTTTTCTACTTAAGAAGTGTAACCAAAAGTGCTGTTTTTAGTGCTATATTACCCTTACGGATGGTAGAATTGATAAACATCACGTAGATATAATAAATAACTTTCAAATGAGCCATTGAACGTCACTCTAAAAAGTAATGGTAGCCACAGCCTCAGCTTTTCCACTTGAGACGCGGCACCAAAAGTTCCGTTTTTAGTTCAATTTTCAACATGCTTATGGTAGAATTTGTAGGGAGGACGTAGAAAGGGGCATAATTTGTTGTGGGACAGAAAGGCTAAGATAATCCAGCACAATTCAAGTATCCAGAGGAACACGTCAGTTTTCTTTAGTATAACTTTGCCTCTATTGTAATATATGGCTCATTTTTCAGTTTTCACTATAATTTTCACTTGATTTGGGAAAATTGGGTACAACTTGCCCCTCCTCCTCCAACATTTTGACGAAATTACGCCACTGGACGTAGACATGAGCAATATCTTCTGTATGAGCTATTAAAAATCTGTCTAGATACCTGCGATACCAATGCGCCCAATAACAATACGCTGGTACCGATAAGCGAGATATAAATACGTCAGATACCAACCACTGTGCAGCCCTTCCCCCTGGGACTATGGAGGGTCCTATCATCACCAAAACCAAAGATATTTGACCTTTAAATTTTGTTAAACAAAATGGCTATCTCAAAATTGTGATGGGATGACTTTGGGAGGAGGGGGCCTTTAGGAAGGGGGCTAATTGCCCATCAATCTTTTTGGTCACTTAAGAAGGGCACTAGAAAATTAAATTTTTGTTTGAATGAGCTATTATACATCTCTCTATGATGATCTGGTCACCCCCTGCCCTGCTAGAAAAAAAAAGGAAAAAAACGAGAGCCAGATCAGTGCTACCCATGCAAAAAAAGGGATTTTCCATGTTGTTCAAGGAGGGGGACTGTAATTTCCCTTAAAAGGTTTTAGACCATGATGATTCCAACGGTACAATTTTCATTCTGATCTGACGCCGTTTTCGAGGGGTTTCAAGTTTTTCTGTGAATTCACCGTAAATTTCCTTTCACAATAAACTTTTACTTTTAAGACAAACCGAAAAAATTGTTACCATTCCTGGATCACTTTCATATAGATTTTTTTTTACTAGATTGTTTGTTTCTAAATGTGTTTTTTAACTATTGGTTACTATGGGTTATTGTTTGCTCTTTACTAGGTTGCAGCTACCACTGCAACCATGATGAAATATACAAAAATATGATGAAAATACGAGGCATGTTTTTTTAAGTAAGTACCGTTTTGGAATTAAAAAAACACTTGCAAAGATATCGCAAAAATTTTATTTTTACATGAAAGCTGGTCATCTACTTTTCTGCATAATTTCCGTGAATATTGAGGCACTTGTCAGAACGTGGCACCGGTTTTTGAATACCCTCCTCATAAAATTCTGCCACCTAACTTGTTAACCACTGTATCACAACTGTTTTGACTTCGTTATCGTCTTGAAGACGCTGACCACCCAGGTGTTTCTTCAGGTGCAGGAACACATGGTAGTCGTTGGACGCCAGATCAGGGCTGTCTGGAGGATGATCTAGTTTTCCATTTAAAAGATTTGACGAGATCTTTGGTCCGATTAGCCACATGTGGACGGGTATTGTCATGCAGGAAAACGATACTCTTACTCAACTTGCCACGTCTTTAATACGTCTTGCCACGTCACGTCACAATAAGACTTTGTCTTTGATTTGATTGTCTCATTACGAGGCAGAAACTCCACTGGCAATATTCCTTTTTTGTCCCAAAAACTGTGCACATGATTTTCCGGGCAGAAAATGTTTGCTTAAACTTCACTTTTTTGGGTGATGATGAATGTCGCCATTCAATGGATTGGTGTTTTGATTCTGGCGTGACAGCCACCCATGTTTCGTCACCAGTAACGATTTGGTCTAAAAAATCTTCAACTTCATTGTGGTACCGCTCAAGGAAAGTCAATGCACTGCCTAAACGTTGGGTTTTGTGCAAATCCGTCAACATTTTTGGAACCCAACGTGAACACAATTTCTGGTGATCCAAGTTCTCAGCCACAATGCAATACAAGACACTACGAGAATATTGAGGAAACCAGTCGCATATTGATGAAATTGTAAAGCATCTGTTTTCTCTCACCTTTTCTTCCACTTTCTGCACCAAATATTCATTAAAGAGACTCTTCATTAAAGACCGAAGGATGTTCACTTCGTTCTTCATCATGCACACTTGTGCGGCCATCTTTAAATGCTCTGACCCATTTCCTTACCATTCCATCACTCATAATGTTTTGTCCATAAACTTGAAAGATCTCACGACGCATATCGATCGGTATTACGCCTTTAGAGTAGAATAGGAAGTACTATTTCTACGACGCCCCCGTACAAACAGGTTTTTTTCTGGTAGTTAATTCTACAGGTCATTACACTCTTTGCGAAGAGGACCGAGTATAACTTGATTGGTGATTAGGATTTGAATAAAAGGAATAGTTTTACTTACAATTAATATTAGTAAGAGACTTGAATTCAAAGAGAATAGTTTTTATTTGAGAGGATATTAGTGGAGAAAAAAAATGATTGTTACATTTAAACTATTGGAGATTAACGATGTAACTGACAGCAGCAGCAACGATATGCGAGTACCCAATGTGGCTGTGTAAATAACTGCTGGCTGTAGACTGTGTCTTGAATGGGACACTATGTATGCGAGATATGTGATATCATTAAGCAAATTTAAGCAGGAGGAGCAGCTGTGTTTTGCTGGAAAAGTAAATATTCTCCATATAAATAAACTTCGGTCAGCGTTAGATGTCCTATTGAAATATATTGATGAGAACAAACTGCTTCAGTGAATATTATTATTGTAATTATTTTCAATAAAAGTTTTTCTAAATAAATGGTATTTTTTCTTTTTCTATAGTAGACACGTGTGTATTTTTTAGAGTACACATATGAAAGTCTTTGTAGTTCGAAGTGGATCGTGAGAGTGTTATGACTATAATAAAAGGATAGATTTTGGAAAGATCGATTCATGAGGACTATAGTTATTATGGGCAAACGTTTGATTCTAGATGATGATATTATAGAGTTGTCTATTCAAAGGAAGATATTTTCTCGGGAAATGCTTATCGATATAATGAAAACTGATTCTCCATCATTAGACTATTGTATGAAGCTTATACATCGTGGTCCAATTGTATTTACACAATTTATTTATATATTTATCACGAAGCAGAAAAATGATATTGTGGATATTATTTTAAAAATATTTTTTTAGCAATTCATGACTTTTTTTTCATAAGAAAGATTGTGTTCAAGGATGATTCACTCCTCTCTCTCTCTCTCTCTCTATCTCAGGCAATTTTTTTTTGTTTATAGATCAGTTTTATTTTGTCAGTGAGAGAGTTAACACATGACAAAATGTTCCATACATGTCCGTTATGTATGTACACACAGGGCAGCTGGTCATCATGTGAGAATTGCACAATGATTGAGGATTATGATGAAAAGTGTAGATTATGCAACCCGTGTAAAGTGCATAGAGGATATGCTGTACAAATTAAAGGTTGTAATTCCTGTCTTGAAGAGGTGTGTGACTCTCATCCTAGAGGCCACCTATGCTCCAATTGTCATTATGATAAATGTAAGCAGTGGGAGAGTACATATCCCGGTATGATTGGAAAGAATCCTAACCGTGATTTTAGTTTATTGCTACGAGATTGGTATCGTCGTGGTTTTAGATTGTTCTGGGAGGAGGAACCAGGTCAACGATTCAACTGTTGGAACAACAAGAGAATATGGTTTCTACGTCCTTGTTGTGAAGACACTGGGTGTTATGATTATAAGCCCACTGATTTTTATTTGGCTGTGACGGAATGTGATTCGACACTTGAGGACACTGTTTGTGAAATTGCTGCAAATAGGCAAATTGAAACATGTGAATTCTATAGAATGAATGCGAATAGTATCATTGACTATACAAAGATATATGACAAGAGTGAAGTCACATTCTACTGTAGAAAATGTGAACCTGACATTTCAGTACATCAGGATCAGTAAACTGTGAATTCAGATAATCTACCTGCACTATTTGTTGTAGACAAATACCTAGTAGTGGATGAAATCTAAAGAGTAGAAAAATCGTTTTATCATGTATATAATTTTTTTTATTAATAAACAATTTCACATATATCTTTAGAACATTTTATTCTTAGGGCACTAAAATCAATATTAAATACAATTGTAAGTATATTCTCCACTAGAAAGTCGTTCAATTGAGGTAAGTCAACGTAGACGTTGAGAAACTGCTTGTAGGTGTAGCCACGACATCTGAACATGAAAAAGAGTAGTGCATGAAAGCCACATGTCTTAGTTGTTAAATCCTGTACTCTTTGTTCATTTTGAATAATAGTTTTCCCACTGCTTTCAATAAAGTTGTTGATGTATGGAGCGTAGAATTTATACGATATGCCAAGAAGATCAAAGAATTCAACATTATTTGCTGTTTGAAAGATGCATAGCCAATGGCCGGTCTTCAAAGTCGATGGACTGCTTTTAACAATGACTAGGGTATTGTTATCACTGGGAATTTTTTCAATGAAGTCCGAGGGTATGAAATAGGACTTGTATTGGGACATGTATGGATTCATACTAAATACATTGATTATTTGATTTGTGGTAATGGTGCAAGGTCTAGTAGAACACTGCCGTCGGGTGTGATTTCCCAATAGGTTTCAAATTGACTCAGTGATATTAGCGTGATACTCTCAGTCAGAGCATCGACAAATGTACACTCTAAACGTACATTCCCAGTTCGTACTATGCTCATATCCTGTGTGCCTGACAAGTCCAAAACAATAACCCCATGATTTTTTGAAAACATTGAATCGGTTATTCCATTTTCAAATAGTTGAGAGTCATGATCTAGGGATTGCATGTTCAACTCGTACAGAGTTCTATCGGAGTTTTTTTCAAATGATAGTGCGTCCAGTGGAATACTATTAACTTTACACACACGACTAGATATACCAAAAAAATTAAAACTATGTGGTGATTCAGTCCATGATCCAACGGCACTGCCAATCTTCACAAAAGCCAAAGCCAATTTTGATGCAATTTCTTCATTTATAAATGATAAATAGCTATAGCTACGAGAACCGGTGGTAATGTGACATTGAGAGGTGATTGTATGGGGGACAAGAATTTTAATGTTGCTACCATTGGCTCTTAGCTTCTCCACTACCAATGCAACAGAGCTCATAACTTGTTGTTTTCGAACGTGGAGAAGTGCCGATGTGATAATAACATTTGCATCGGGTGCTGCAGGAAGTGTTTTTCTCAAAATGAAATTCGATGGGGCCATCTGTAACTTTATGTCAATCTTGACATTGGGAGGTAGCCATTGGGATATATTGAATATCTCATGATTTAATTTTCCAACTAGATGATACTCCTGAGCCACTGCTGTAGTCAACTCACCGTCAGTATCAACACCTGTTCGATATTCATAACCCAATGATTGCCCTCTCGTCTCCTTTTATGCCTTTGGTGTCATCATCATAAATTGTCTGTAGCTTGTATAGTTGGATAAATTATTGCTAGTGCTCCCCCCTGTGACATTAATAAATACATTAATTTGCTTGATTAGGTTTTGTATAAAACAGTTTCAGAGTAGATATCCTAGCCGGCAGTTGGAGTTTTATCATCTGACTTTTTCTTCACCACAAAAATTAAATCAATAAATGTTGATGACAAGTCAATGAAATAGTCTTCATCGGAAAATATTTGAAAGTGTATGTTCTCCGAGAGGGGTTGTTGGGGGTCAAATTGTTCATAGTAGTCATACTTGACACTGAGATCAATTTTCAGCATTGAATGGATTAAATGAGGAACTAATTGATGGATATGATTCCTTGTGGGGGAGATAAGTCATCTTAAGAGAAGAAATCCTTCTTTTATCTAACAATCTTTTTCTTTTTCTTCTTCTTCTGTTGCTTACTGGTCTTCGTTGTTTTATTTCTCAAAGTCCTGGTTGATGTCCTGTGCTTCCTTCCTGGGGTGAGACTGATGAGTGAATGACGCGAACGCATCCTTTTCAATCCCTCCCCATTTTGTCTAGATTTTAATTGTTCACCAACCACTCTTGCTGAAGATCTAATATTTTCCTTAAAATTCTCCTTGAAATTCTTGCCTGAACCCCAGACCTGTAGTGTAGAGGCAGCAAAATTTGATGCAGCAGGTACAAGATATTTTCTTGCAAGGGGTAGTGCAGAACGAAATAGCCTAGCAAACCAGCTACCAAGACCATAGCCAGACATTGTAGTACACCCCTTGTAGTAGTCCAAGCCATTGACTATTTGACGTGGACTCAAAGCACCAACATAGCAATCAATATCGGGACAGACAAATGGAGTTCTTCTATTGTTCATTGCTTAGGTTATTGTACCGTCGTTGTCGTTGACAATGGGTCGAAAATGAGATGTAATAACTGCTAAGCCTTTTGAAATTTCTATTTGATCACCTAATTCAGTTATTAGTGTTAACTGACAGAGTTACAAATAGGATGTGTTTACAGGAATATATTGAAGATTCTTTATATTGTAGTGTCGAATATGTTCTTGATTGGTTTTTCTTTCAATAACTCGTAGGAGGGTGACATTTGGATTACCAACCCGAGATGTTTCAACAAATGAATAGAATAGAAATATGCAATTGTCCGTGGAGAAGCTGGGTGCATAGTCTGCATAGATAACATGGTCACTACCACTGAAATTTTCTGTCTTAATAATACGGTTTTTAAAACCAAGAACCTCACGTAAATTCTCATTGAGGAAAATTCTTTCATTCTCAAATGGATTGGTAATATAAATTCTCCTTTGTTCCGTCAAGTAATTGAAAGTGAAACCACCTTTTTTTCGACTTGCAATTTTTTTGTTGATAACTCTACACAGTTCATGCATGTTATTGTATTCCCTGTCGGGGATGTTAGCAATAGGGTACTGAGTAGAGTCAAAAGTTGCCATTGCAC